>NC_088881.1:9834526-10134526 GCF_032884065.1 Artemia franciscana
ATTTTTGCTTGTCTTTGCACGAATGTTTAAAATTATCAAGACTTTATTTGTAGTAATAACAAAAATAATAAGAAGTATCTATTTATATAAATTAAATGAGTTATACATTTTTATAACATTTTTTTTAAATACAGTAGGAGGTATTGGCAAAAACAGGGTGAGAATTGATGACTTACTGGCGATTAAAAGATTCACAAATAATACTGAAAGGAAATTATAAGCTTGAGGGGCCGAAGGTTTTGAGCAAACGGGGGCAGGGTCAAAGACAACAAAAGTGGTTACTGACTAGCCGAAAGGCCAGCATCGATAAGCCTCTTTGGCTAGTTGTTTGATTTGGATTTAATAAAACAACTGTATAAAAACTATTTACAGGTAATTCCTATGGAAAAAATACTAGTCACACAGGTATAATTAATAAATGACTGATTCTAATTTTCCTGCAAGATTAATGGTAGTATTTTAACGAAGTGACCTCTTCTAGAAAAATTCATTCAACGTGAAATAAGTTTTAAACTTTGGTTTTTGTTATATTTTCTATCGTTGTTTATTCTTTTCTGTATTATTTGTTTTAAAAATGGGGTTATTTGAAGCTGGGGGGGTGGGTGGTACGTCATGAATCCTAATTTGAATATACTTTGAATTTGCCCGAAATGAGCTCCGGTCACATCATCTCCTTGGGTGAGCGACTACATCAGATTCAAAATAATCCTATTAATGTTCTTAGTTTAAAAAATAATTCAATAGGTCAGTATAATAAATTTACATCAAATTCCCATTTTTCAGCTGCTAGAAATAATATTTTGGATTTAAATGAAGTTTCTAAACGAATCTCTATTGCATCTCCCTGGGTTTAAGATGGAGTAGTCTATCTGAATCATAGTAGGATGACTAAATGTGGCCTTGCTTCTTTTCGGAATATCTTCAGTACTCTGTAAGACATGACCTGTCTAGAAATGAAGAAGGGACATGGAAATTTATGTTTATTGACATTAAAACCCAAACAAAACCTCTGATTGTTAGTAATATGTACCGTCTTCTAGTTGGTCTATTACCTCTTTCCTTCGGATTCTTGATGAGGTTTTGGATGCAATCCATGAGCATTCATGTGAACTTGTCGTTATGGGTGACTTCAATATGAATTTGTGTGACGGAGGTCATCTCTTCCTTAGATTTTCTCTCAGCTATTCTTGCTTGTGGCACATTACCTTCAGCATGTATTCCAATCTGCATAACTGATATTAATGCTTCTTTGCTTTGTAATGGTTTGTCATCGTTAGCTTTGCTACAAAATTCTGCATTGATGAGTGATAGCTCAGATCATTTACCTTTTTTTCCGTGTAGATTTTTTTTACCCCTTACCTAGGAATCACCAAGGAGCTAGTTTTATATTTCTAAAATTTAATGGTCAGCAGATAGGGTTTTCTTGATCGCGTTTGGTAGATCATTCAAGAGGTATTTTCGAACATGAATCTGATGTAGATTCAATTTTTAATTCTTTTTAAGGCTCTTTGAAAAAAATTATACTGGATACTTGTTATACATCCCAGTTGAATCCGCAAGCGAAGTGAACAACCCCTTTGAATCCTTGGATGACTTCTAAACTTCTTAGGAGCAGGAGGAAAAAATAACATTTAGAATGTCTACAGGTTCTCTAAGCCGTTTTTAAAGCTTATAGGAATTTTTGAAGCTTTCAAATTTTTAAAGTTTATAAAAAAATTACAATTCGCTTTACCGGAGGGCCAAATCGTCATTTTACTATAGTAAATTATTTGCGTGTGGTAAAGACATAAAGAAAACATGACAAGTAATCAATTCAGTTATCGGGCCATCTTCTTGGCCCTCTTTTGTCCCTTCAAGTGTTTTGATTGATGATAAAATCGTAGAAGGGGAGCTGAAAGTGCAAGACGCACTTATTTCTTACTTTGCATATATCGGAAAAACTACAGCCTCTTCTGTCAGTTCTTCTTCTTCTCTAAACGATTTTAGGTCTTATCTTGGACTTATTTGTCTTAAATCAATTGCTTTGGAGCCTCTCTATGAATTTGAAATAGTCAAAATTGTCAATGGTTTGGAGGGTTCTGCATCTTCTGGCCCAGACTGTATTTCTTCTAAGGTTGTCAAGTTCATTTTTCGTGTCATCGTTTCTGCTCTTACGAGACTTGTCAATATGACTTTTGAAATGGTGTCTTCCAAAGTGCTTTAAAGCCTTCTTGTTTACTATACTTTTTGAAGATGGATCACAGAACAACTCTGCTAGTTTTTTTTCTAATATATTCCTCGCTGAAGTTCAGTAAAATTAATTCAGTTTAAGTAAAATAATTTCCTCGCTGAAAACAGAAATCACTATCACTCTAGTGTATCTGTTCAATAAAAATTGATTGTCAGTTTAACGTAAATTGCTCTCAGTAAAAATAATTTTGTCGTTCTTGAGGAAGCGCTATAATTTCTTTCCAACAGGTTGAAAATGTGAAGATCCCCATCTACTGGTTACTGGTACTAGGAATGTTTATTAAATTCCTAGTTTGGTTTTCAGGGCAAATAACTCAACTGGCCATGCATGTCTGAATCTTTGAATTGTATACATACATCTCTTGACTCTGGTCTGATATCTGCAGCTCTTTTTCTCGATGTAAATAAACATTTGATTCAATAACACACAAGGTTCTTTATTTGAGAGGGAGTGCTTATTTTTGGTTTATAACATATTTATCTGGTGTTCCACAACTATCTGTGATTGGGCCGATGCTATCTTTAATTTATGTTGATGATCTTATAAATGTGGTTATAAATCTAAGCCCTTACTGTCGTCTTTGTTAACTTACAACTGTCACTAACTGTGACAAGAGTTTGTTAATTGTGACCAATTGTGACAAGAGTCTGATACACTTATAGCTTTTGCGGATGACACTACTCTTAGTACAGCCGGTAGATCTGATTCCGATCTTCGTTCAAACATGATTGCCCTTTTGAAAGAGTTGCTCAATGTTTTGATGTTAACGATCTTGCCTTAAATGTTGGAAAGTCATCTTTTCTCATTTTTCCAAGAGTTTCAAGGGACTGTTCTAGTTTAAATGAAATACATGTATAGAGAGGTTCTCTTAATAGGCCTAGGGATCGTTGCGTTTAATTCTTGGGCATCTTGTTTAATGAAAATCTCTCCTTCAAGTCTCATATTGACCTCATCAAAATAAAAATCTGTAGAAGCCTCGGGGTCCTTATAAGTTGAAACACATTTTCCAGGGGTCAATTCTTAGACTCCTATTCTACAGTTAGTTCAGTCTTATATTTCATACTGTTCTATTATTGGGATGTCAACTTTTTCTTCATCATTGAAGCCACTTTCAAAACTATATGATAAAGCAAGGATTCTTATACAGGATACTAACTATTCCCAAGTTAAACCCTTGCTTGACTTGAAATGTCTCTATTTTCTGTCTTGTGTTTCTTTAAAATTTTTTAGATTACATGGCCAGTTTCCTGCTACCCTATGTAATAATATATTTTTTTATTTCCGAGCAATTGACTTTTTTTTCCGAACTTTCAGTAACTTACAAATACCGTATAGTCCGTAAATACAGCCTTACTTTAACCCTCTGATAGCTTGTAACATGATTTTAATCATGATTTGATCATTTTTTATTAATAAAAGATTTCGCTGGTACACCAGGTTAATCCCATTCTTTAGCACTAAGACTTTGCTTCTAAGATTTTACATCTTTCTGCAGAGATTACTATTCTTCAGTTCATCATTGTGATGAACTGTGATTTCAGATCACATCATTGTGATTTCAGAGCTCAGTGATGTTAATAAAAAGAGTGAAGAACGCCATTTTTCATCCAATGAGAGAACTTTGACGATAAACTCATCATTGCTCTCTAAGGCCGCTAATTAGAACAAAATAATGAAAGATGTTTCCGTAAAAACGACATAAGAAGCAATATTTTAGTCCTAAGATATCCCTTAAAATCGTTTTGGTCGGAAGATGTAAGATCGTACGACAGTGATGAGCAAAAAACGGCCTAAGGTCTATCGTATAATTTCATTTTGTCAATCAAACTACTTAATACTTTTCTTTGACCACTTGAAACTCACCTTGACGTTTCAAGGTTATCCTCTTTCATTGAATTTAGACTTCTCGCTTGTGACGACCTTCTTCTTGATATTGATCGCTTCATATGCCACCTCTCAAGTCTATGGTGAATTGTTGTCCTTACCTCGGAATTTAAAAAACAATAGAAAAGGGATACTGTGAAACCCTAGAATAGAAAAAATATGGAACTAAGAAGTTGGAACAATAAAGGAATACACACACACAATAAAATATATCATAAAATAAAAACACACACAATAAAAAACAATCATAAAATAAATTTTGTAATAAAAAAAAAGTCATCCAAAAAATACAAGACACTGATCCAGATAAAGACTCTATAGTCTGTAAAGGAGCGAGAACTTACAATAATATTTACAATATAATAATATTTTACAATAATACACTAATATTTATAACACTTACTCTTATCAATAAAGAAAAAGATAGAGAGCGAAGGAGAGAGAGAGAGAGAGAGAGAGAGAGGGAGAGAGAGAGAGAGAGAGAGAGAGAGAGAGCGAGAGAGAGAGAGAGAGAGAGGAGAGAGAGAGAGAGAGAGAGAGAGAGAGAGACAGCGAGTGAGAGAGAGAGATAATGTGCAAATTAGGTCACAGCAATTTTTAACCAATTTAGTCGGATCACTCAGAACAAAGAAGACCGGCTCCCATGGAACCATAATAATTATAAGTAAAACACATATAAATGGTAAGCAGAGAAAATGTTAAGTCATTTTAATGGTTTTAACGAGTCGCATTACTTTTCCACTATCTCTCTCTCTCTCTTGCTCGCTCTCTCTCTCTCTCTCTCTCTCTCTCTCTCTCTCTCTCTCTCTCTCTCTCTCTCTCTCTCTCTCTCTCTCTCTCTCTCTCTCTCTCTCTCTCTCTCTCTCTCTCTCTCTCTCTCGTATCGTATAATGACACAGAAATAAAGGATTAAAACCAAATCTTAAGGTTAGAGTGAGTGAAAATGAATATTCTTAGAACTATAGCGCTCGATGATTTAACCAATCAAAGTTCGTGGTAATGAACTGCAGTAAAAAGTGACCCGGCTCAATAGTAACCGAAACTCTAAAAAACGGAAATTTGATAGCAATGGTTATATCAAAAGAGTCGTATTTTTATCTGGTTTTAACTATATAAGTTTCATCAACTTTAGTCTTTCCCATCAAAAGTTACGAGCCTGAGGCCCATCAAAAGTTACGAGCCTGAGGAAGTTTGCCTTATTTTAGAAAATAGGGTAAAGCACCCCCTAAATGTCATAGAATCTTAACGAAAATCACACCGTCAAATTCAGCGTATTAGAGAACCCTACTCTACAAGTTTCATCTACATCTACATCTTAGATGAAAGGAAGATATTTCCAATAAAGAGAGGTTCTCAAGCGCTCTCTCAAAAGGAAAGCTGAAGAGCGTATTCTTGTCCTTGAAATTCCACACCGGTCTTCACTTTTTTTCAAGGGGTCATCCGCTTTCAGTCACCTGGTTAACCTTTTGAAGTGCCATTTGTCCCCCACACCTGGAAACTTAAATACGTTCTTAGACCAGACTGGATATATGTGACATCAAATAAAACAACATAGAGAAGGAGAAAACAATTAAAAATTACAAAAAAAACTTTCCCTTTGAACAAACAAATTTTTTTTCCGTATGGTTGACTTCAAAAGGTTTGTCTTTCTTTTAAATTGAGGACGGCTTATTGGAGATCTTTGCACAAATGTCTGCTTTGTCTTTTTGGCGTTGTCATAAACTAGAAGTTACCCCCGTTGGTTTTTTTACGTCAATTGATTTTCTTCTTTTCTTCGTTGTTTTATCATACCCTCAGTCTTTATACCATATATGGCAAACTCCTTGCCACGGATAAGGCGCATCTTTCAAGAGTAGTGCGTGCCATTTACTACTTCTAATAATAATTCGCTGCAGCATCAAGCCGTCTGAGGCTCACATAGCTACACACACTCCTCCTCCGTCACAATCTGTTAAAAGTCTCACTCTTAACACTTTAACAGGAATTTCCCTTGCATCTAGCCTTACGAAATCCTTCCACCCTAATCAAGCACGACCTGCCTTCTTTTTAGACCTAGACCGGTTGGCCAAAAAGGACAATTTTCTGCTATCTATCATCCTTCTTCCACAGAAAGTTCTCCAGTCATCTCAATCTTTCTGTCATTATAGTCTTAGTTAGGAAGTTTGAACCACACTTTTCGTACAGTCTACTGTTTAAACACGGTCAGTCAGTCGGGTATCCAAAACATTCCGTTGGTAATTTCTCTAGAAAGTATCTAGCAAGTTTTCCTCAGTGTTTCGGGGCTGTTGTAAACGATTTTGGAAGTTGACCACTCCTTGTTTCTATTATTGTTTTTTTTTTCTTCACTTAACTGTATTGGAAGTTTTGCAGTATCATGAATCACTGCATGATATAACACTTTTCTCTATAGTTAGCATTCTAGATATTAATTAAAAACAAGTTTTCTCAAATGAAAGCAAAGAAGTGATATTAAAACTTACAAAGAACAAAATTATTTCAAACATGAGAAGGGCTGCCCATCCTGAACCTTCCTCTCTTGAAACTAAAGTTTTTTCTTGTAGTGGTTTAAAAATACTTCTTATTTCGCATCCACGGCCCCTGTGTCTCAGCAGTCGTTCTTAAAGAATTGGTAGAAAAATTCAAACTCTACTATGATGAGTCGAGGGCTCAAGAAGGCAGTCCTTCTTAGATACGGAATAATTCACGTTCGTTTTAGTTTTAATGCTGCTCTTTACGTTCATTCGAGAATTGTTTTTTATTTAATTTTGTTCCTGTTTCATAGTCTACAAAGAGTCACTCTAAATATGAAAAGGGCCGCCACCCCTGAAACAGTACTCTTCCAGTCATAATTTGACAATCATAATTTGAAATTAGACATGCCTAAGTGTCAGGAATATTTTTCTGTCATAAGAAGAGGGCTACTGCCCTGCATCTCCCTTATTCAGTTTCATATATATTCTCACCAACAATTTCGTAAGCTGACAAGTAAAACAGGAGAAAAAAAAGATAATTATTGCTGAATTCACTCTAATTTTATTAATAGGCTGTATGAAATTACTCTTCGTTCTTTGGTATTTTTCTAAGATTTTGGGATTCCAGTAGATAGCTTCAGCAAAGAAGTTGTGTAAAAAATTGCCCTTAAGAAGTACACAACATATTTTTATATTTATTATTTTGTATTGTACATTATTATTTAATAATTTGGGATTTTTTTCCGAACCCTGGGCTATTTTTGCAAGTGAATCTTCATGTTTTGTTATATACTCTATATATATATATATAAACTATTGACAGTGCAACACCAAAAGATCATATGTAAGCAGAGAGGTCTTAAGCTTTAAAATTCCTTACCCCCTGAAAAACAATCTTGAACCTATTATGATTTTCTCCATCCTTATGATTTTGTTTACACAGCTACATAATTTCAGCCTCACCCCCAATCTTAAGATACACTCCAGCGCAAGTGCCAAGTAAAGATTCTCAATTTCAAAATTACGCTGATAATTTAGTCTTCATTCATAATTTTTGTTGTTTTTAGCTTGAGAAAACAAGTATTTGATCCGTTATTGACAAGATACAAGAGCCTAGGGTATAATTATATAATTTAAAACCTAGAGGCTTAATTATATTTTTAACTAATTTTTTTTAGTTAGATTAATTGAAGTATTTTTAATATTAAGTATTACCACTTTTCACGCGTAATTCTTGGGATGTTGTTTAATGCTACTGATCAGCCATGCTTCTAATAAGTACACTTACCGTCCATTAACTTTTAATATATATTTAATCGTGTGTTTGTCAACTGCTCTTTGGGAGGATGCCCAACAACTAATGTCTCTACGTTGATTGTTCCTCGTGTCAATTTGGATGAACACCAAAATACTCTTTTAAACAAAACTAAAAACTTCTTTCCGTAGATATTATTTAATGTTATTTTTTACAAAATTTTGAGGGTTAAACAACATTAGAGCAGGTAACTTGCACCAAGCGTTACGAAAGTGTGTAATGTGGCGTGCCAAGAGGCGTGGTGTAGCAGGAACATGGCATACGTTGAGGAATGAACTTGGCCTCAAGATGTTAATCAAGTGGTGGAGATTTGACAATCCCTTGGGATAGTTCGTCACAATTGGTTTTTCTTATTGCTTATTTTGCTGGACTCAGTCCATTTTCATTCTTGATTTTTCGTTGATGAAAAATGTTTACCTCCTTTTACGCATCTTAATGTTTGACTTTTTCTCTCTTTTATATAGACATGTTTTTGAGTATATTGTTTCTTGCATTAAAATAAACTATTTACTTTTAAAATACAAATGACTTTATTATATCTGGAATTTTATGTCTACTACGGCTGAAAAATACTCACACAACTGGTTAAACAGTCCATGATTACTAGCTGTAAGTGAGGAGGCATTCCGGTTAATAGTAACCGAAACTATAAAAAGGAAATTGATATGTGGCTTTTTATACCGATTTCAAATATGTGAAATTCATCAAGTTTAGGGCTACCCATCAAAAGCTGAGAGCCCGAGAAAAGTATTCAAATTTTCAGTAAAGGAGTGGAACGCCCGCAAAAAGTCAAGTGATTTCGACAAAAATCGTACCATCAAATCACTTTCTACTCGTATCTAGAAAACAAAACGGAATTTTGCAAGAAAAAAGATCATGGATGTATGATCATATTTTTCTTTAATTGTTTTTTTCCACGTGGATAATCATATCAGACTAATGGTCCTATATGATCGAGGAAGTAACCAACTGAACAGAAATGAAAGTTCTAGTGCCTTTTTTAAGAAACCAAAAAGATCGTGCCATGGAAAGAGTACATGCCCTGCCATTTTCTGGCCCCAAACAGCAATTCTTTTATAAAGAGGACCAAGCTGTATGGACGATAAATTCTGGGATAGTTAGTCGATTTAAAAGTGTCGAAGTACTATAAATTGAGCTTCCCAATTGCAATGGAAATAATTTCACACAGTGGTGCTTTAGTTTGCGTAAAGTCGTGTATCATGTAATCTATATAAGAACAATGGGCAATATAGAAATTTACTTTATTATTTGTTTGGTAAAATTATAGTGACGTATAATGGTGCATGGGCTATTATAACGGAGGGATGGTATGTCATTATATTTGTCGGTGCGGGAGGGGGGCATATGTCTCAAAGAATGTATTTCAATACCCATTTTTTTATTTTTCCATGATCCTTCAAATTAATATAGAAAGTGTTGGGGGGGTTGTAATAAATCTTGCATCTCCTTTCATTTAGACTAAAACTGAATAAGGGAGATGCAGGGCGGTAGCCCTCTTCTTATGACAGAAAAATATTCCTGACACTTAGGCATGTATAATTTCAAATTATGATTGTCAAATTATGACTGGAAGAGTACTGTTTCAGGGGTGGTGGCCCTTTTCATATTTAGAGTGACTCTTTGTAGACTATGAAACAGGAACAAAATTAAATAAAAAACAATTCTCGAATGAACATAAAGAGCAGCATTAAAACTAAAAGGAACGTGAATTATTCCGTATCTAAGAAGGACTGCCTTCTTGATCCCTCGACTCATCATAGTAGAGTTTGAATTTTTCTACCAATACTTTAAGAACGACTGCTGAGACACAGGGGCCGTTGATGCGAAATAAGAAGTATTTTTAAACCACTACAAGAAAAAACTTTAGTTTCAAGAGAGGAAGGTTCAGGATGGGCAGCCCTTCTCATGTTTGAAATAATTTTGTTCTTTGTAAGTTTTAATATCACTTCTTTGCTTTCATTTAAGAAAACGTGTTTTTAATTAATATCTAGAATGCTAACTATAGAGACAAGTGTTATATCATGCAGTGATTCATGATACTGCAAAACTTCCAATAAAGTTAAGTGAAAAAAAAAACAATAATAGAAACAAGGAGTGGTCAACTTCTTCAGGATGGGCAGCCATTCTCATGTTTGAAATAATTTTTGTTCTTTGTAAGTTTTAATATCACTTCTTTGCTTTCATTTAAGAAAACTTGTTTTTAATTAATATCTAGAATGCTAACTATAGAGACAAGTGTTATATCATGCAGTGATTCATGATACTGCAAAACTTCCAATAAAGTTAAGTGAAGAAAAAAAAAACAATAATAGAAACAAGGAGTGGTCAACTTCTTCAGGATGGGCAGCCATTCTCATGTTTGAAATAATTTTTGTTCTTTGTAAGTTTTAATATCACTTCTTTGCTTTCATTTAAGAAAACTTGTTTTTAATTAATATCTAGAATGCTAACTATAGAGACAAGTGTTATATCATGCAGTGATTCATGATATTGCAAAAGTTCGAATAAAGTTAAGTGAAGAAAAAAACAATAATAGAAACAAGGAGTGGTCAACTTCCAAAATCGTTTACAACAGCCCCGAAAAACTGATGAAAATTTACTAGATATTTTCTAGAGAAATTACTTACGGAATGTTTTGGATACCCGACTGACTGACTGTGTTTAAACAGTAGACTGTACGAAAAGTGTGGTTCAAACTTCCTAACTAAGACTATAATGACAGAAAGATTGAGATGACTGGAGAACTTTCTGTTGAAGAAGGATGATAGATAACAGAAAATTGTCCTATTTGGCCAACCGGTCTAGGTCTAAAAAGAAGGCAGGTCATGCATGATTAGGGTGGAAGGATTTCGTAAAGCTAGATGCAAGGGAAATGGGAAATTCCTGTTAAAGTGTTAAGAGTGAGACTTTTAACAGATTGTGACGGAGGAGGAGTGTGTGTAGCTATGTGAGCCTCAGACGGCTTGATGCTGCAGCGAATTATTATTAGAAGTAGTAAATGGCACGCACTACTCTTGAAAGATGCGCCTTATCCGTGGCAAGGAGTTTGCCATATATGGTATAAAGACTGAGGGTATGATAAAACAACGAAAAAAGAAGAAAATCAATTGACGTAAAAAAACGAACGGGGGTAACTTCTAGTTTATGACAACGCCAAAAAGACAAAGCAGACATTTGTGCAAAGATCTCCAATAAGCCGTCCTCAGTTTAAAAGAAAGACAAACCTTTTGAAGTCAACCATACGGAAAAAAACTCGTTTGTTCAAAAGGATAGTTTTTTTGTAATTTATAATTGTTTTTCTTGTTTTCTAAGTTGTTTCATCGTATGTCACGTGTAGCCAGTTTGGTCTAAGAACACATTTAAATTTCCAGGTGTGGGGGACTAGTGGCACTTCAAAAGGTTCACCAGGTGACTGAAAGTAGATGATCCCTTGAAAAAAATTGAAGACCGGTGTGGGATTTCAAGGATAAGAATACGCTCTTCAGCGTTCCTTTTGAGAGAGCGCTTGAGAACCTCTCTTTAATGGAAATATCTTCCTTTCATCTAAGATGAAAGTTATCTATCTTTTATAGAAGCCGGATGGAAAATAATTTGTATAGACGAGAAATTTAAGGCAAAAAATTCGATATTTAAACTCCTAACTTTTTTCTTCCATTTTATTCATTGTTTTGCTAAATATTTGAAGACAGACTTGGTTCCTAGCATAATTATTACAATTTGACATGACTTGATTTATCGACAAAATAAAAAACAATAAATACACATATTCCCGAACTTCCAACATATCAGAGGCCTAAAAGGGCCATTACGGGAACTTGATAAATCAATCATGTGCAAAAAAAAATCACACTGAACAAAAAGATACCTTTTTCGAATAACATTAAGCAGAAAAAAATTAATCAAACAACAAAGAACGAAAAATTAGATAACAAAAACATGTAAACAATCATTTTATCTACTCAGTAAGATATTTTAATTTTTTTTTCTGAATGAGATTAGCAAAATCAATTCTTATATTTGTTCGTGGCAATGTAGGACTATTCTGTATATGAAAAGAAACAAATTACTTCACAAGGTCATCGTATCAAACAGGACAGATACCTTATTCACAATACAATAAACGGGAAAACTAAACAAACAACTTTATTCTATTCAGTAAGATATTTTTTAATATTTTTACAGAACGAACTTAGCGAAATTGAACAAAAGATTCGTTAAGCAAATAAAGTTATTAGTTAATGAATAAATTTAAACTAAACGAATTACTTCAAAAGATTATCGCAACAAACGGGATACATACCTTATTCACAAAACAATAAACGGGAAAACTAAACGAACAACTTTAATCTGCTCAATGAGATATTTTTAAATGTTTTTCAGAACGAACTTGGCAAAATTGATTCTTTTATATAGTTGGGCAACATATTCCACACTTCTACACCATCATGTCGTAATGACAGTGTACCTCTATGGCAGTGGCACATATGATATGAGCAAATTATCTCCAGATGAGATTGTTGAGTATGAATGATACTCTGAAGCTATTCGAAACATACTAATTTGTTTTATTATATGTGGTGCTAAAGAACTAATATCTAATGGTAAAGTGGTGCTAAAGTAAACCAAACTTATAAAATGGAGTATAGACATTGTAGAGACATTCAAAACTTTTTCCAGTTGGAATATATAAAGTATTTATAAATAAAAGTATTAAATAAAGTATTTATAAAAGCATTTATAAAGTATACAAAAATGTTGAAATTGTGATAAATAAATGCAAAACATACTCCTCTTATGGTAACTTAAGTGATGTCTAAAGGTGTTTATTATGAAGTTTAAAAATATTCGTTAGTGGTATTTTGCTAATTACCACTAACAATAAGAATACAGAGAATATACTAAATATAAATATAATAAAGATAAATAATAAATATTATATAATAAAATATATAATATTATAAAAATACATAAAATAATATTATATATTTTATATTATAAAATATATAATAAATAATATTATATAATAAATGTAATAAATATAAATAAATTTAATAAATGAATAATAAGACTACAGAGAAGCTCAGGGTGTAACTGAAATTTTTTTTGCAAATTTGCTTGTAATTTTGTGGTAATGTTTGTAGCATTTTGTTCTTTTGTCATGCTCAAATTATCATACCGAAACGTTGGTCCGACTTATAACAGGTAAATACGATAAGGGAATAAAATGCGGCGTTATTTGTCTGCCTTTCTGACATTCACTTCAGGAACAGTGTTATCCACTATATTGAAAATTTGTATTGAAAATTAAAAAATCAAATTGTATTTGAAAATTTATATTGAAAATTTGCAATAGTTCTATCAAACAGTTCGTGGTAACGAACTGTAGTAAGGAGCGACCCGGCTCAATAGTAACCAAAACTCTAAAAAATGGAATTTTGATACCAATACCTACATCAAAAGAATCGCATTTTAATGCTGATTTTAAATATATAAGTTTCATCAAGTTTAGTCTTACCCATCAAAAGTTACGAGCCTGAGAAAATTTGCGTTATTTTAGAAAATAGGGGGAAACGCCCCCTAGAAGTCATAGAATCTTAACGAAAATCACACCATCAGATTCAGCGTATCAGAGAACCCTACTGTAGAAGTTTCAAGCTCCTATCTACAAAAATGTGGAATTTTGTATTTTTTGCCAGAAGGCAGATCACGGATGCGTGTTTATTTGTTTTTTTTTTTTTTTTTTTTTTTCCCCAGGGGTGATCGTATCGACCCAGTTGTCCTAGAATGTTGCAAGAGGGCTCATTCTAACGGAAATGAAAAGTTCTAGTGCCCTTTTTAAGTGACCAAAAAAATTGGAGGGCACCTAGGCCCCCTCCCACGGTAATTATTTTACCAAAGTCAATGGATCAAAATTCTGAGATAGCCATTTTATTCAGCGAAGTCGAAAAACCTTATAACTATGTCTTTAGGGACGACTTACTCCCCCACAGTCCCCATGGGAGGGGCAACAAGTTACAAACTTTGAACAATGCTTACATATAGTAATGGTTATTGGGAAGTGTACAGGCGTTTTCAGGAGGATTTTTTTGGTTGGGGAAGGGGTTGAGAAGAGGGAGATATTCTGGGGGAACTTTCCATCGATAATTTGTCATGGGGGATGAAAATCTCCATGAAGGGAGCGCAGGATTTACTAGCATTATTTAAAAACACAATGAAAAAATAAATATGAAAAAGTACTTTCAGCTGGAAGTAAGGAACAGCATTAAAACTAAAAACAAACAGAAATTATTACCCATTTGAGGGGCTCACCTCCTCCTAATACCTCGCTCTTTACGTTAAAGTATTTTTAGTAATTTCAACTATTTATTCTACGGCTTTTGTGATTCTGGGGTCATTCTTAATGAATTGGGACAAAATTTAAGCTTTAGTGTAAAGAGCGACGATCTGACAAGGGGGCGAACCCCCTCAGATATGTAATAAAAATATGAGAATACAAAAGTTCTTTACGTAAGCTAATTTATAAGTTACGTAAATCTCTTACTAATAAAAATATTCGAAAAAATTAAAAGTTCTAGTTGCCTTTTTAATTAACCAAAAAATCGGAGGGCAACTAGGCTTCCTTCCCCGCTCTTTTTTTCTCAAAATCATTCGATCAAAATTATGAGAAAGCCATTTAGCCAAAAAAAAAAATAATGAAAATTTCGTTTTAATTATTCCTCTGCGGAGAGCCAAAATCAAAACATGCATTGATTTAAAAACGTTCAGAAATTAAATAAAAAAAAACAAGTTTTTTTAACTGAAAGTAAGGAGCGACATTAAAACTTAAAACGAACAGAAATTACTTCGTATATGAAAGAGGCTGCTTCCTCATCAACGCCCCGCTCTTTACGCTAAAGTTTTTACTGTTTTAAAAAGAAGAATTGATAGACAGAGTCAAACTTTAGCGTAAAGAGCGGGGCGTTGATGAGGAAGCAGCCTCTTTCATATACGAAGTAATTTCTGTTCGTTTTAAGTTTTAATGTCGCTCCTTACTTTCAGTTAAAAAAAACTTGTTTTTTTTTATTTAATCACAATAAAACACCAATACAATAAGGAAACTAATTAACAGAGAAGCATAGGACAGTATTCTCTCTTTTCCCGAATGATAAAATTCATATTGTTTACTGAAAAGTAAAAAAATCCTTCCATAAGGAGTAATGAAATAGCAGCTAAATAAAATTTCTAAGAACTGTTACTGAGCCCCCCTCCTAATTAAAATTACTTTTAGTTAAAGTTTTCTCGAAATGCTATACTGTAATATAATTGAAATTATCATTAATCAGTTGTTTTTACGTTATTTTCTATTAATCTTATTTTAATCATCATTTAGTCCCAATGAACCAGCAGCCTTGATTAATTGAATAGAGTTTATTTTATTTTATTGCTATTGTAAGGTCCTTTTACACCCAAATCTATGTTACTCTTGACGGGGGCCTTCGTTTTGCTCCAAAGGACCTGAAATGAAATTCACCAGATATTTTGAGAGTTATACTAATAGTAGGCCACTTTTTTTTACTGTTCTTCCATTCCTATAAATGCTATTCTTAATGAGTCAATATAATTTTCATTATAATGAAACTGTATAATACAGCATTATGTATTATGATACTGCTTCTGCTCTGCGTCATGTTTTTCTTGTGTTGTTTATATATGTATTTTCCTACTTTTTATGCATATCCACATTTTATTTTATATATTTGTTATATTATGTTATTAGCTTATGATAGTAGCATTATATTGTCCTACACAATTTGAATTATGCAATAGCTACACTACAGAGAAGGTTGTGATTTATTGAACAAGTATTTTAAACTCAGCTCTTGATCTTGGACAAAAAGTTTCTGCTATTTTTTAGATATTCTTAAAGCTTTAAATTCTGTTAGCCATGATATTTTGCATGAAATATCAATTTTACGGCACTTACGGGACAGTCCTTTTTTTAAATTGTCTTAATTAATCGGTTTTAGTGAGTATGTATTCATAATATTTTGCCTTCAAAGTGAATTATTGAGTCTGGCGTACCCCAAGGGTCAGTTTTTGTACCTTTACTTTTCTTTAATTTTGTGAACGGTTTAAATAATTTGTTTTAGTCATATTAAAGTAGCTTTGGGAACTATCCCCTGGAGGTGAAATAGTATTTGTACCAACGTTTTCTGATGACACTTCTCTAATTTGGGTAGCACAGAGTAGAAGGATGCTGATAGAGCTAGCAGTGCGATCATTTAAGAATTTTTCTACTTGACTTCGGGCAAACCGATTAAGGTTAAATTCAAAGAAATCAAACAATGTGTAAATTAAAACAGTCCCTTTTTTGTCAAGCTGTTTACTTTATTTTTCTGCTAGGCATTCTCACATTTCAAGCTGTTCATCTGTATGGATTGGAACATTTTGCGTTTCATCCACTTTTGGATCACACAATCAAGAAAAAAAAACACCATTGGAAGAAGTTTCATCCCACTATTGGATCACAAAATCAGGAAAAACAAACTATTTGAGGAAGTTTCATCCCACTTTTGGATCACGCAATCAGGAAGAAAATTATTGGAAGAAGTTTTATCCCCTTTTGGATCACACAACTAGAAAACAATACTATTTGAAGAAACTTCATCCACTCTTGGATAACACAATCAAGAAAAAAAAACACTATTGGGAGACGTCTTATCCCATTTATGAAAATATAAGAGTTTACCTACGCCAATAACTTTCAATGGCTACGGTTAAACTCGTTAGATTTTGATACTGCCTGTAAACGGAGATGACAAGCTATTGACCTCAACTTGAATATGACAGCCTTGATCCATAAAAATCAGAGAATTTAGTTAGGCATCTTTTAACAGGTATTACAGAAGTTGGAACCATTTTGGGGTTCCAGTGGCCCAGTTTTTATTTGACTGTTGTTAGATTGAGTCAACGTGAATATGTTTGTATAAATGGATTAAATCGCATAGAGCTGTCATAAATTATTTGTTTTGAAAGTTAGTAATCCTACACAAATCTGTATTGAACTGTGTACGGAAATCCCGAATCGTCATTTGCACAGAGAAATTTTGACTGGCTGGATTCAAATGTAGCAGTAAAAGCGTTGGTAACGTTATACCTTCCTGACGTCCAAAAACTCCAACCACTGGTGACAACATCGCTAATTTTCACCCAAATTTGTTAGAAAATAACAGAATTAGAGTGAGAGGGGTAGCAGAGGCTCTAAAATGTCAAAGCAAAGTATTTTTCATATAACAAATCAAAGTTTAGGCGAGAGAAAGCTAACCAGGCGTTTGCTGACGTTAAACCGAAAACTTGTTTGAATGAACATTTCAAACCCTCTGCTGAAGCAGCTTAGGTGCAATAAATCTGAGTTCTAGCGCTTACCAATTAATGTAAGTGTAACCTCGATTAAAACGCTTTAAACAAAAACACAGTCAAAATAGGGTACTGCAAAAGGAGAGCCAGCTTTAAAAACAGCCAAAACTTTTTTTTTGGCCGGGAAAGTGATGAGAATTGCATTTTGGGATAATGATGGAGCTATTTTAATCAGTCATCTTCAAAAAGGAGAAACCATTACAGGAGCAGAATACACATTATTAATTGACAAGCTGAAGGCAGAAATTGTGGGAAAACGGAGAAATTTGCAAAAAAGGATTTTTTTTTTTTCAATAAGAGAACGCGCCCGCTTGAACCTCAGTGGATGTCATGATAAAAATCCACAAATTAACGTTAATTCTACTTGACAAACAATATTTTTCACCAGATTTAGCCCCCAGCAACTTCAATTCTGTTTCTTCATTTAAAAGTGACGCTCGGAGGACGGATTTTCGTCAAATGAGGAGGCAGTCACCTTCGTGAAAAATGATTTTTCAGAGAAGAACACCAAGTACTATTTTGACTGATTAACAAGACTGAAGTGCACTGGAAGAAGTTTAGGAAGTTACATTGAGATTATATAAAAACATAATAACAAGTTTTGAGAAAAACTTTCTTGTTAGTTCAAAAACTTTTCAAACCACCCTTTCGTCCTTGACTTCCACACTTAGTCCCTGAGTTCCTGCAGCTTGAGCCTTTCTATAGCTTTGAACACTCTAAGATAACACGTAAGGTCAATATTTGCTTTTTTAAATACAACATTTTACAGTAAATAAATTAAACTAACCTGCGTAGATACAAGGATAACCATAGTGTGAAAATGAATAGTTCCAAGGATCCCTTCTTCCGGTCCTGTTATTACTAAAATGTAAGTCAAACCCAGCAAAGGAATTAGAATGAGTAGTGCTTTGCTTGCTTTACGATACTGCTGTGTCTCGATTGTTGTTGTTGATCGTAGTTTGGTGATTAAAACCTATAAAAAATACATCAAACTATAACAAACTACCAAAAAGTAAGATTTAAAAAAAATGTGAATGATAATATTGTTCTGATAAAAATCCTGCCACTTGGAACTCTCTTGATAGTATGGTGTATAAGATTAAATTATGCCATACTAGTCGTATACAGGAAAGAAGTTGAAATGTAACTTTACTTTTATCATTCAATTTCTTGACCTCAATATTTACACCTCTTGAAATAATTTAATTTTAGTTACTACAAAGTTCATTCTTCCAGAGATTTATAACAGCGTACATACTTGAAGGCTATTTCTAAGAGAATTTATGAAATATGTCCTGGTTCTCACTTCGAAGCGTCCAAATACCAAGTTAAAAAAAACGACTTTTCTTAATGAAGGATGGTTTTATTCAGGTTTTCTTTCAGGTACTTTTTAATCCGACTGTGTTTCTTTCAGATTAATATGTGGCAGACATTTACCCAGCTACCTTCGTTTATTTGGATAATTACATTTTGACTAAATGTGTAATATGGATGGTCATTGCAGGAACATAATAAGTTTGAAATGAAAGATACCATTCATATGCTTACCTGCGTAATGGTGGTATACTCCCCCACCTCTATTATAAATAATATGAAAAAAACTTCGTTTTCTTAAAGAGTTAAAGAGGCTGCGTCCCAAAGTCGAACCTTAAAACGTACAGGAATTAGAAGAGGCAGTTGGGGGGCTGCCGCCCCCCAAACCCCCAGCTTTTAAAGACTCTTTTGTACAGGTTTTTATTGGGGGGGGGGGAGACTTCATTGTTACTAATTACTAGTTTCGGCGCAATGGTTCTCCTGTCCTCTTGTGTTTAACATTTTTCGAAGTTATTCCATTATTCATTCATTTCAATTTTTTGTTAATTAAAAGAGGGCCTTTCCGAAGCCAAGAGCTGGGGGTTAGCAAA
Organism: Artemia franciscana; assembly: GCF_032884065.1. Taxonomy (NCBI): domain Eukaryota; kingdom Metazoa; phylum Arthropoda; class Branchiopoda; order Anostraca; family Artemiidae; genus Artemia; species Artemia franciscana. The sequence continues at coordinate 9,853,748 of NC_088881.1, forward strand.
AAAACAAAAAACCTGTACAAAAGAGTCTTTAAAAGCTGGGGGTTTGGGGGGCGGCAGCCCCCCAACTGCCTCTTCTAATTCCTGTACGTTTTAAGGTTCGACTTTGGGACGCAGCCTCTTTAACTCTTTAAGAAAACGAAGTTTTTTTCATATTATTTCTGTACGTTTTTCTACAATTAGGACTATAAGAAGACTATTAGGAGAGGCAAACCCCCCGCTTTTAAAGACTCTTTTGTACAGGTTTAATTTTGTTTCATATTAATTCTGCACGTTTTTCTACAATCCATGGTGGATGTAATTTAATAATTCCTGTACTCCTCGTACAGGAATTAGGAGAGGACCCCCCCCCCCGCTTTTAAATCATTGTATAAAATAAAAAAAAAATAGATAGAATGACCGAAATGTTTCTTTTGCTCATAAGAAGCTAATATTCTGTTATCTCTCAAATGATAAGCTGTCCAGGTGTTATCAAAATTTTTTTGATGTTGTGAAAAAAACCCGCCCGTAAGGGACTTGAACCCTTGACCCGAGGATTAAAAGTCTCACGCTCTACCAACTGAGCTAATAACTTGCATGTGTGTAAATATAACTTCTCAATAGTTTTTAAAAATTTCAAATTAACATGGGCTCTTATGGAGAGAAATCCGTTAATTAAATAGCTAATGGGTGGTTTCTGGAAAACAGGGAAGGAGTTATCGGATCGAGCTGAAATTTCGCGGATAAGCTCCTGGGCCGTAGGGGACCTTAACTTGTGAATTTCAGCCTGATCGGACAACGTTAAAAGGGGTGGGGGGGGGGGGGGTTGGAGGGTCGAAACTTTCGGGGGGTTAAGATTTTCCTACGAAACTTTCATGGGCACTTACTCGGAGAATTCCGCATCGAATGAGTCTTTGTACACCCAGATCCGATGTCGGATGTGACCTGTAGGCGTCTAGGGAAAAAAAGTAAATGAATTTTAAGTGGCTATGCGTGGTTTCTGGAAAACAGGGAAGGAGTTATCGGATCAAGCTGAAATTTCGCGGATAAGCTCCTGGGCCCTAGGGGACCTTAACTTGTGAATTTCAGCCCGATCGGACAACGTTAAAGGGGGGCTTGGGTTGACAGGTCGAAACTTTCGGCCAGATTTTCCCCATGAAGAAAAAGTTGGAGGGGGATGAAATTTTGCAGGTTTCTTAGTTGGAGCTCGGGCTACGAAATGCATCCCTCCCCATCCGTCTGCGACCACTGGAACCGAAGATCGCTTAACATTGTCGTGTGTCGCCTCTTTATAGAGGCACGAGTGTGCCTCCTTGATGTGCTGGGATCTTGGAACGAATAAAGATAAATTAAAAACAAAGATTTCTTTCTAATGGAGCCAAACAGTGATAATAAAACTAAAAGTCAACAGAAACTATCTTGTATGTGAGGAATACTTCACTTCCTCTCCTCCATCAACCCCCAGCTCTCAATGATAAAGCTTGACTTGTGCTTTATTTGAAAGCCCTACAGACTGTCTTATATGGAGTCACCTGGTATAAACTTATTCGAGAACGCCGTCATCATAATCGGTAGTCAGTAAGGTTTGTGGGAAGAGGTAAAAAAAATACCATTTTTAGAAAAAGTTAAAAAGTCAAAGGAAGGACAAGAGAATGAAGCTCTGAATAGGTTAGAAGTGATGAGAGTACGTGACTGTGATAGCCTTGGGGGGATTAGTGGCAAGACGAGCTGTAAGTAGCATTCATAGTAGGTCATCTACACGATCTGTACTCTTTATTAAATAAAAAAAAAACAAGTTTTTTGTGGTGAAAGTAAAGAACAACATTCAAACAAAATAAACAGAAAGTATTACGTATATGAGGGGGTCACCCGACGTCAATACCTCGCTCTTTACGCTAAAGTTCGAATTTTGTCCGAATTCTTTAAGAATCACCTAGGCCGTTTAATTAGAATAAAAAGCTTTTTAAACGTACTAAAAAAATGTTCAGCATATAAATCAAGTTATTGATGGTGGGAAACCAACTTCATATGCGTATTGGTTTCTATTCGTCTTAAGTTTTAATGTTGCTCCTTACTTTCAGTTGAAAAAGCTTATTTTTTTTAAATTTAATTTCTGATCATATTTTAAATAGTGCTTGGAAATCCGGCTCCTCCTCCATGGAAACTTCACTTCCCCCATGAAAAATTCCATCGAAAGATCGTCCACCGTAACCCCTCCCCCGTCCACCAGAAAAATCCCCACTGAAAATGTCCATATACTTCCCAATAACCAATTATATGCGTAAACTTCCCCTGGGGACTATGGGTATTAAGCCATCCTCAAAGATACATTTGCTATAGTTTTAGACTATACTGAAAAAAAATGGCAATCTCAAAATTTTGATCCAGTCACTTTGAGGAAAAAATGACCGTGGGAGTGAGACTAGGCTGCCCTCTAATATTTTTGGTCACTGAAAAGAACACTATAACTTTTGATTTCTGATCAAATGAGCAATCTCCAGATCTTCTACGATCACTGGTTCAATAGGATGACCTCTGGAAAAAAAAATAATATCTTTATATATAGGAGCTTGAAACCTTTACCGTAGGTTTCTCTGGTATGATAAATCTGATGGAGAGATTTTTATTAAGATCATTTGACCTTTTTGGAGTTTTGCCCCCCTTTTCAAAAATTGTGCATATTTTTCTCAGGCTCGTTACTTCTTATAAGTAACATTAAATTTCATGAATTTTTCATATTTTGAATAAGCATCAAAATTGGATTCTTTTGATATATCTATTTTTATCAAGAATCTGTTTCTTAGAGTTTTGGTTACTATTCAGCCGCAGTGCCCCTTACTTAAAGTTCATAACCACGAACTGTTTGATTTTATATAATAGTGGTGCTTTGGCCTACTTTAGGAGAGTTTTAAGTGAGGCTGTATCCAAACGTTTTGTTTGGGGGAGGGAGTTCACGCAAAAAAACTTTAAAGACGCATCAAAAATTTGTTTATATTCATTTTTTTATGTTTTTATAAGTATGAGAGAAATTTTGGGGGTGGGGGGTTAACCCGATAGCCCCCTGCATAACCTAAGACCCTGGTTCTCAGGCACTTTTTTATAGATCTGTGTAGGTATAAAAGAGGTAATGAAAAATCTAAACATCTAGATTTGAGATTTTTAAAATTTCAAACAGCTTCTAAATTAGAAGAAATATCCCTATCAAACCAAATACTCAAAGCATTTGTGTACACACATTGGAGACAAAACAGTTTAAAAGCTATCCGTAAGAAGATTGAATATGTTAATTATATAATTTAATATATAGCATTACACATTTAGTTTGCAATTTATATATTAAATTCTAATTGAAATTACTAATTTCCAGCCAGATTGAAAAGGTCAAAATAATAATAATGGTGCTTGTGTTATACTTAACGTTAAAATATACACGTCTTTTTGGCAGAGACAGGGGCGTCTTCGTTTTATTATTTCCTTCCAAATAAAAGAACTGTCCTCGAGTATGTGTCGTATTTCATATCAGTACAAGCTTTAATTGTTATAAGCTTATATTGTACTACCTTGTACTTGTACTTGTATTTCTTATAATATAGCTATTACTTTACAGAACTTTTGAAAAAGGCTGAATCTCTAAACCAAGAAGACACTTTACTCGCCCTTTTCTATTATTTTTAGCATTTTTCTTTTATTTTAATGGGTTAATTTTTCTCAGGAAAAATATACTCAGGGAAAGATTTTTTAAAAGCTTTCTTCGAGGGTATACCCACTTAGTTATCGAATTATCTTCAATAGTAGTTAAGCACAGGATTTCTTATAAGGTAAAAAAAAAAAATTTACAATTAAATATATGGAAACTGTTGTTTTGTTATTCAATATTATTTGACTTGTATGAAATGAATAATTCTGCAATAAAATGCTATAGAAAGATTGCCGGTGTGGTGATCTATTTAAATAATATAACCAGGTGTGTTGTGACTTCGTTTCTTGGTCTGTGGCTGTTCTTTTGTCTGCCTCGTTCCAAGCTCAAGGTAGATACCGGAGAACCTTGGGTTACACCCACAAGTCAGCATTGGTATATTTAAGCAATTTTCTTTATCACAAGTATTTCTGAGAGTTACAAACTAAAGAAAACCATTTTTAATTTCCTTTTCTTTAATTCCGGACAAGTACAGTCTGTTCGTACTTTAAAGAATAAAAAACTCTTGATTATTTTTTCATTTAATGTAATTAAAGGGGACAATTGGGATTCTCACTAACAGAAGTTCGTAAGTAATCAAGTTGGTGCTCCCTGGGACTTAAAGCCAGGATGGCAGCTTGCTAATTCCGGTCCGAAATAAACTGAACGGTTCTAAATAATTGATGAAGAAAATTGAAACCGTTGTTGTACCTCACTCAATCAATTATGGATATGTTTCATCAAACTTAAATATTAGCTTTTCATTACTTTAAATTTTTGGTTTATGGGGGGGAGGGGACTTGACGTAAGGAATTTACAAATTTTACTCATCAATGGGGATTTATTCCCCATTGTTTTGCTATTATTGTCCTTTCCTAACACTGTAGCTAGTAAAAATCCAACTGGTTACCTGTATGCTGAAAATATTCCGTGCCACCTATATTGCTTTATCTATTTTCCCACCGGTGCCCTGTATTTTTGGCCTCTAATGTCTTGCCATTAGCACTACTTTAATAATTTTCTTGAGACCACAATCTTCGACCAACATCCTCAATGTTAGACAATTGAGGCATTGAAGCTAGCAAACTACTGCCCTAACTTTAAATTCAAAAAGACAAAATTCGGGCATCATAGAGTGAACTCTAGTTTTACCGAATAGCTAAAAATATAAACCTAAGAAATTTCAATCTCCCCATGTGTTATCCTTCGTAGAATATCATTACTACGGTCGATAGATTTACTGAACTAAGGAACAAAAGATATAAAAAAAAATTTATGCAGAATTGAGAGATTTCCCATAACTTTCCCTCACTAATTACTAATTTGCTTTTATAGTCCAGTCTTTCTCAGATTCAGTGAAAATCAATGGCACATAAACTGTCTTAATCTCAGAGCTTGATTTACCTGAGAAATCTGAAAGGGAATTTCCCTGGATTTGCTCAAAGGCAGTTTTTCGTCTCCTCTTAATGTCTTCCTGAAAGGTCATGGTCCATAAAGGAGGGCTTAAAGAGGTAAATGACCTGGATGAAACCTTTAACATTTGCAAGAAAATGAAACGAGTTAAGGCTGGAAGATAGGTCTAGTACACTGTAAGTACAATTTCATTGACTAAGAGATTTTGAAAATGGCAATTGTATTTAAGGACTTCAATTTTTATGGATGACTTCATATGATAGCTATGTTTTGCTGATAACAACTTCTTCATAAATTTTCATTATAGCTAGCGATTTCCTAGTGGGAAAAATTTGTGTCTTTTTCTAACAACTCTACGCAGTGAAAGTCACTTAAGATTAGCTAAGTTCACAGAGGAGTCTGGTAATTAGTTTTGTTTGCCTAGGAGGTCATCACTCTTCACAGAGAAGGGCTTGCCGTAGCAGGTTCAAAGATGGCTTGCCATTGAAGGTAATAAAGTCACACAAGTTCAATATTTCAGTTAAATTTAGCAGATATCGATCCAGGAGGAGGGGCAAAAATTCAAAAAAAAACTAACCAAAAATTTGTTCAAATGCATTTGTGTCACATTTTTACGAGTCGGACAAAAATGTCGGGAGAGTGGATTTAAACCGAGTGTTTTAGGCGAGTATTTCGGCTAAATTGCTGGTAGCCATCTTCAGCGACACGTAAGGAAAAAATGAAAACCTATTATTTTTCTTACTGTTTTTATTTTTCAACCCGATCTATTGCAAAAGTGCTCTAGCTCCATCAAACCCACAATAAAAAAAAAGTGAAAAATTCATTTCTTTTCCATGAGAATACTCTCTTTTGTTGGGCATAAAAGCTCTGCTAGTCGTGGTTCTTTCCAACTCATGGGGGGGGAATAAGCTGGAGCGAATTTTTTCAAGTCAAGTGAAAAATTAGCCAAAGTGTGCCTTAAGGTATGCCAAAAAAACTAAACTGTTTCTGTGGATGCTTGAATTATCAAGGCCCATGTATTTAAGAGATTTTCGAAGACGCTAAATTTCAGCTGGGGGGCGAACTGGAGTCTGGAGGGGCCAGTTGCTCCGATACCCATTAGAAAAAGACGCCCCTGCTGTTCAGGGGCGTAGCACAAGCATTTTATTTGGGGGTGGGGTGGGGCAAGAGCTTTATTTGAGCGCTAATAAAGAAAATTTACCATTAACTGAAGACGCTACTAGGTTAAATTCAAAATATTTCACAATACATAATAAACAATAGACACACATTAAATAAACATAAAATTAAGAATCGGTAATCAAGCAAATATTAATACAAAAATTAATTATAATATTTAAATTAAAAATTTAATTATAATTAATTAAAAATTAATTAATTAATTAACAATTATTTAAAAAATTAATTATAATATAAAAGTTAATACTAATAAAAATTATTAGCAATGAGTTGCTGCAGGCGACAGTTTAAAAAATAGTTTAATGTATAAGTTTAAACTAATGTAATAGTTTAATGTATAATAGTTTAATGTATTTAAAGTATAGTTTAAAAAAGATTTTGCGTGGGCTAAGGTAAATTTCAAATACATTCAGCCTTTTTCCCCAGGCTTAACCACTAGTGTTGCAGAGCCTATCCCCCCTCTACCAACCTCCAACCTCCCATCTCAGCACAGTATGTTCAATCTTATAGTAGAGCCAAGCACCATTCTAACAGCCCTGTGTATTGTGCTATTCAGTTGCACGCAATTTTCACTCTGTAAGATTAAATTTGTTGTGCTAAACTTTTACTATCCGTGATTCATTGAAATATTATTTATGACTATTTATTAAATTGATCTGGGAATGGGTATGCGGATTTATATGAATAGCATTGCAATAAGCAGACGACATAAAGCAAAAGCAAAAATACGGGATAGTTCCAAGTTTTATGACATATAATTCTAAACCTAATATTACATTGTAGCACGAATCTTATAATATTTCAAAATTAGACGAATGTAAACATAAAATAAACCTAGAATACACACAGACTTGTTACGAAAATTGTAGTCGTCTAAATTTTCTCCTTCAACCGCCGACAGTGCAAGTGAAGATAATCTCTTTTCCGTTGCGTGGTGTTGCGGCAGTACATCTTCAACCAATAAAGGCAAGAAAAAGGTCTTTCACACGACATTGGAATAGGAATTCATAGGAATAGTAAAGTGCTATTTAAATATTTGTTCAGTGCTGTTAGTGCTGATCAAATATCAGAGGGAACCCACGTTTCAACCGTTTTTAAGCAAAGTATGCTCTTTCAAGAATGTTTTTGTTTTTTATATCCTGAACTCCGCAAAAACAATTTAGGTCAGACATGCAGTGTTCAAAATCGAGCTTATAGTATTTATAAACAAAGCTTACACTGTCTTTGTTCATTTTGTTTGCACCTAGCATTGCACTTAAGTTATTCAAAACGTCCAAAATGTTCCCTTCTAGCCTACTTTCAATCTCTGTAGTTAGAACATCAATAACATACAACACTGTATTTTTGACAAACTCTTGCGGTGTCTCATAAGGAGCTACCCACCTAATTTCATCGGAGCTTACACTGTCTTTGTTCATTTTGTTTGCACCTAGCATTGCACTTAAGTTATTCAAAACGTCCAAAATGTTCCCTTCTAGCCTACTTTCAATCTCTGTAGTTAGAACATCAATAACATACAACACTGTATTTTTGACAAACTCTTGCGGTGTCTCATAAGGAGCTACCCACCTAATTTCATCGGAGCTTACACTGTCTTTGTTCATTTTGTTTGCACCTAGCATTGCACTTAAGTTATTCAAAACGTCCAAAATGTTCCCTTCTAGCCTACTTTCAATCTCTGTAGTTAGAACATCAATAACAGGATACAACACTGTATTTTTGACAAACTCTTGCGGTGTCTCATAAGGAACTACCCACCTAATTTCATCGGAGCTTTACTTTTCAGGGGCGATTTAGGACCTCTGAAACCACATTTATTAGCTAATTCTGAGCTGTGAAGGCAATCATTATGTGTCATATGACATCCACAACGTGTACTTCTGTTTTTTATTCTTAAAATTAGCTTTTTTATTTAATATTTATCTTTAATTTCTTAAATATTTAATATCTTTTTACTTAATTTCTCTGGTTGAAACAAGAATAACGCATGGCAAAATACACGAGAAACATACAATTTGGGTTATATATTTTCATACTAGGGGGAGTGGTTTGTGGGTAAAGTATATGCAGCTGCAGTCAAAATATGTGAACTATAATTATTCTACACATTATGAAGTCGGTCTAAGAATTGTTTTAAAATATTTCCTTCTCGACTGCCCTAATTCTATACTTGTAAAAAATTTAAGGAGAAGGGCAATTTTTTCTTCTTTTTTATCCATGAAAATACTAAATAGAATTTATTTTTGAAATCAAGGGATGAGGAGAAATTCAGCAGGTGAATAATCCCCTTAATTGGTGCCACTGGAACTAGTTTCAACAGTAACATTAGCGTAATAAACAAAAACACTTAATAGACACTAGTAATAAACAATAAACACAAGAATTCAATACTCGGGATTTTAGGCACTTAGATCTCTGTAGGTCTGAATTCCTTCGGCACTGCCCTATGGGAGAGCCTAGACCGAGTATCAAATAATTGCTTTATCTAGCTTAAAACGCAAATTAACATACCATAGTCTGATTCAGATATTGAAAACAGTCGAACTTGTTTCTCACTATAATGAATTTCCAGCACTAGATCTGCCAACAAGAGCAAAATTCTCTCTGGCTGATGTTGTGCTGGGCTTGTATAAGAAAAAGATGACCTATTTCCTTGATGATAAGACTTCAAAGTCAGTATATTTGTGTAAATATTAATGAGGAAGTGCAATAGACTACTATTTTTCGCGTTTTTCAAACCGTTCATGGTAACGAACTGTAGTAAGGAGCGACACGGGTCAATAGCAACCGAAACTCTAAAAAAATGGAATTTTAATACCAATAGTTACATCAAAAGAATTGCATTTTAATGCTGATTTTAAATATATAAGGTTCATCAAGATTTGTCTTACCCATCAAAAGTTTCTTACCCAGAAAATTTGGCTCATTTTAGAAAATAGGGAGAAACACCATCGAAAAGTCATACAATCTTAACGAAAATCATCAGATGTCAGATAACCCTACTGTAGGAGTTTCAAGCTGCTATCTACAAAAACGTGGAATTTCGTACTTTTTGCCAGAAGACAGATCACGGATGCATGTTTATTTTATTTTTTTTCCCAATGGTGATCGTATCGTCTCGGTGGTCCTAGAATGTCGCTAGAGGGCTCATTCTAACGAAAATTAAAAGTTCTAGAGCCTTTTCAAGTGACCAAAAAATTGGAGGGCACCTAGGACCCCCTCCATGCTCATTTTTTCCCGAAGTCACCAGATCAAAATGCTGAGATAGCCATTTTATTCACCATAGTCGAAAAACCTAATAGTTATGTCTTTGGGGACGACTTACTCCCCCACTACCCCCGTGGGAGGGGCTGCTAGTTACAAACTTTGACCTGTGTTTACATATATTAATGGCTATTGTGAAGTGTACAGACGTTTTGAGGGAGATTTTTTTTGGTTTGGAGGGGGGGGGGGAGTTGTTGGGTGGGGGATTACGTGGGAGGATCTTTCCATGGAGGAATTTGTCATTGGGGAAGAGAATTTCAATGATGGGGGTGAAGGATTTTCTAGTATTATTTAAAAAAGAACAGTGAAAAAATAAATATGAAAAGTTTTTTCAACTGAAATTAAAGAGCAGCATCATTATAACTTAAAACAAACAGAAATTATTACGCATATGAGGGTTTACCTCCTCGTAATACACAGCTCTTTACGCTAAAGTATTTATAATAATTTCAACCATTTATTCTATGGCCTTTGTGATTCAGGGGTCATTCTTAAGGAATTGGGACAAAATTTAAGCTTTAGTGTAAAGAGTGAGGCATTGAAAAGGGGATGAACCTTCTCATATGCACAATAAAAACATACGAATATGAAAGTTCGTTCCGTAAGTTAATTCGTAAGTTACGTATAGTTTTTACCAATGAAAACGTTCGTAAGAAATCAAAAGTTTTTATTGCCTTTTTAAGCAATCAAAGAATTGGAGGGCAACTAGGCCAACTCCCTCGCTCCTTTTTTTTCTCAAAATCTTCTGATTAAAACCATTTAGCCAAAAAAAATAAGATGCAAATTTAGTTTTAATTATTTATATGCGGAGAGCCAAGATCAAAACATGCATTGATTCCAAAACGTCCAGAAATTAAATAAAGGAAACTAGTTTTTTTTTAACTACAAGTAAGGAGCGACATTAAAACTTAAAACGAACATAAATTACTCCGTATATGAATAGGGCTTTTCCTCCTCAACGCCCCGCTCTTTACGCTAAAGTTTTTTACTATTTTAAAGAGTGGAGTTAAGAGAAAGAGTCAAACTTTAGCTTAAAGAGCGGGGCGTTGAGGAGGAAAGGCTCTTTTCATATACGGAGTAATTTTTCTTCATTTCAAATTTTAATGTCGCCCCTTACTTTTAGTTAAAAAAACTTGTTTTTTTTGTATTTAATTAAATTAAAAAAGAGCTGGGACTAATTAAAAAATTATCTGGTCGGAGTAAAGAGCAAATTTGAAGCTTAAAATGAGCAACATTTTTAAAGTTACTTAATGAAGTATAATTTTTTCTCCAAATTATTAAGGGGGCAAGTGACCCCTTGTCCTCACCCCCCAAAAAAAACACTCCACTACTGCTGTTAGCGTAATTTATCGTATCAAGTACTTTGTGTTTACCTGATAAGTAATTTACCAGATACGTATACACTGTGTTCAGTATACTAAGTAGAGTCTATTATTACTTAAAAGCCATTTTAAGATACTCTGTTTCGTTTTGAAGGTCACTGTCAATTTCAGTTATTAAAAAAAAATATGAGCTCCAGGTGGTGAAAAAGCATGAAAGAGATATGATCTTGTGTGTCCAAAATGTCCAAGGGCATTTAGACGAAGCTTTCAGGGAATATTGAACTAAACAGCGTGCTATGTCCATTCAGTTGTCAAAATAAAGTAGGCCATCTTAAGAACCACTTAGAGCACTAAATTAGAACTTTCAGGGAATAATGAGGGGGATGATCAATTGACCAAAAGACAATAAGTGCAAAATATCTGCGCGCAATATGTACTGGAGTTCATGGAGCCATAAATTTAATTTGAGAGTACTTAAAGAGTAACAAAGTTGAAAGTTAGTAATTAAATTCCAGAAACAACAATCGATATAGTACTGCATTATGCACTAAGTCTAGATCGATATAGATCGATCTGTGATAAAGTAATCAATAATCGTAATATTTGCTACAATTTTGTAGCAGATATAAGAATCGATATAGTACTGCATTTTGCACTAAATCTAGATCGATACAGATCGATCTGCTAAAAAATGAATCATAAGTTACCCACATGATTTTTTAATTATGCGGCGAAAGGATATTGCAGTCATTGCAAAATTTTAAGTTACAGTTTAAATATTTTCGTATGGAATAATCAATAGCAGTAATAAGTAATCAATAATCAATAATCGTAATATTTATTACGATTTTATAGCAGTTATCAAAATCGATATAGTACTGCATTATGCTCTAATCAAACAGTTCGCGGTAACGAACTGTAGTAAGGAGCGACCCGGCTCAATAGTAACCAAAACTTTAAAAAATGGAATTTTGATATCAATACCTACATCAAAAGAATCACATTTTAATGCAGATTTTAAATATATAAGTTTCATAAAGTTTAGTCTTACCCATCAAAAGTTATGAGCCTGAGAAAATTTGCGTTATTTTAGAAAATAGGGGGAAACGCCCCATAGAAGTCATAGAATCTTAACGAAATCACACAATCAGATTCAGCGTATGAGAGAACCCTACTGTAGACGTTTCAATCTCCTATCTACAAAAATGTGGAATTTTGTATTTTTTGCCAGAAGGCAGATCACGGATGCGTGTTTATTTGTTTTTTTGTTGTTTTTTTTTTTCCAGGGGTGATCGTATCGACCCAGTTGTCCTAGAATGTTGCAAGAGGGCTCATTCTAACGGAAATGAAAAGTTCTAGTGCCCTTTTTAAGTGACCAAAAAAATTGGAGGGCACCTAGGCCCCCTCCCACACTAATTATTTCACCGAAGTCAACGGATCAAAATTCTGAGATAGCCATTTTATTCAGCGTAGTCGAAAAACCTTATAACTATGTCTTTGGGGACGACTTACTCCCCCACAGTCCCCATGGGAGGGGCAACAAATACAAATTTTGACCAATGCTTACATATAGTAATGGTTATTGGGAAGTGTACAGGCGTTTTCAGGAGGATTGTTTTGGTTGGGGGAGGAGTTGAGAAGAGGGGGATATGCTGGGGTAACTTTAAATCGATTATTTGTCATGGGGGAAGAAAATCTCCATGAAGGGAGCGCAGGATTTACTAGCATTATTTATAAAAACAATGAAAAAATAAATATGAAAAAGTTCTTTCAGCTGGAAGTAAGGAACAGCATTAAAACTTAAAACAAACAGAAATTATTACCCATTTGAGGGGCTCACCTCCTCCTAATACCTCGCTCTTTACGCTAAAGTATTTTTAGTAATTTCAACTATTTATTCTACGGCTTTTGTGATTCTGGGGTCATTCTTAATGAATTGGGACAAAATTTAAGCTTTAGTGTAAAGAGCGAGGATCTGACAAGGGGGCAAATTTCCCCATATATGTAATAAGAATATGAGAATACAAAAGTTCTTTACGTAAGCTAATTTATAAGTTACGTAAATCTTTTACTAATTAAAATATTTGTAAAAAATTAAAAGTTCTAGTTGCCTTTTTAATTAACCAAAAAATCGGAGGGCAACTAGGCTTCCTCCCCTACTCTTTTTTTCTCAAAATCATTCGATCAAAATTATGAGAAAACCATTTAGCCAAAAAAAAAAAAAAAAAATACAAATTTCGTTTTAAGTATTCCTCTGCTGAGAGCCAAAATCAAAACATGCATTGATTCAAAAACGTTCAGAAATTAAATAAAAAAACAAGTTTTTTTAACTGAAAGTAAGGAGCGACAATAAAACTTAAAACGAACAGAAATTACTTCATATATGAAAAAGGCTGCTTCCTCATCAACCCCCCGCTCTTTACGCTAAAGTTTTTTACTGTTTTAAAAAGAAGAATTGAGAGACAGAGTCAAACTTTAGCGTAAAGAGTGGGACGTTGATGAGGAAGCAGCCTCTTTCATATACGAAGTAATTTCTGTTTGTTTAAAGTTTTATTGTCGCTCCTTACTTTCAGTTAAAATAACTTGTTTTTTTATTTAATCTAGATCGATATTTGTGACCAGATTTTATTCGTGTCAAATGAATTCTTAATTCTGTCAAGTTGTTTGTTTTGGATCACTTTTGTTCATTATAGCCGTTTCAAAAGGCAAAGGAATTAATATTTGTTTGAATTCCTGGATGCCAGAGAGTTCAGAAACCATTTTGCGGAAGATCCCTGAAGGTTCAATAAGAACAAGAAACTTCAAGGAAAACAGATAAAGTTTGATGAAAAACCTTGAAAAAGAAACACGATATATTGTGCCATGTAAGGGCTTTGAAAGGGTAAATTGTATTCAAAGCGAGTTTAAATTAAAGTTGAAATGTTTAAAATTATTGCTTTCAACGTCGTTTACCCTTACGAAACCCTTAAAAGGCTCTATCAACTCCTGCACAATATCTCTCATATCTTTGTCATGCATGTTCACGCTTTTCGATAGAAATAGCGTCCAGGTTCAAACTTTGATCAGGATTTTGGGCATAGTGCCAAGCCACAACTATGGCTTGGTACTCCGAGAAAAAAACTCTCTTTGCGGCATGGCACTTGCCCCAGAATTCAGATCAAAGTTTGACCTTACCCTTTAGTTCCTCCAGAGCCATCGGTGGCGCATAGTGCGTCGACAAAACCTCTCCATTCGTCCCGCATTGATACTGCAGCGATGACGTCTTCCCATTCAGGTAGTAGTAAGGTACCAGTCGTCCTCAAATCTCGGTAAAATGTTCGTCTCAATGTATTTTTGGGGCGTCCTCGCTTTAACCCGGACGTCATTCCAGTCAAACGAGAATTTTTTTTTAAATATGTAGAGATTTTAGTTATAGACCTACTTTGAGCACTAAAGCGTGTTAAAAGGCATGCAGATAAATAGGTACTCCGTTGCAGGGCCTCCAATGAGAATCTAACCTTATTTAACGAGTCACTCGGAAAAATTCGAAAAATTAATCAATATACTGAATACGCTTTTAAAAGTAATGTTTGGCGGATTTATTATTCCCAACATACCGGGCTCGGGATTAAAATCTTTTAATCTCGGGCTATAAAAAGAAAGTCAATAAGAATTCTAAGAATAGGTCGGTATGACAATAGACTTAATCATCTTATATATGAATTAAGACAAGACAGGGCCTATTCTCCTTAATTTGTGCATAAGTCTCTTAAAATATAAACACCTTATGACTCTTAATCCTCTATTCATGGCTAAGCTTAACCTAGATTTGAGCCATACTTGGATCTTCAAAGGAGCTGTCACGGTGGTATGTCGTAGCAGTTCAAGCTAAAGGTAGTATGCTCAAAACGGAGACCTGGATTGGCAATCATTAATTATTTTTGTCAACTGATTTGTTTTTTTTCAGGGGGAGGGCAGGGATTGGGTCTGTGGAGTGTTCTATAGGTCTGTTTTTTGGGGTGTTGAGTGTCTTTTTTGCTGGGGGGGGATTATTGTGTTGTTTGTGTAAATGAGAGAGATTGATTTGAAGTTTGAGTTGATTATGGTTGTGTTGTGATTTGCAATGGAATATATATATTATTACTTGTTACTGCCGTACGTCTACAAAACTGTTAAGTTTTTCTTAGCGTGACAGCATTTTGTAGAAGATTTGTTTTGTTTTGCTTGTGAAGAAAATTAAATAAATAAAAAATAAATAAATAAACACGTCTAGTTTTCTTATGCATCCAATTTTATCCTTTGAGCTTTTTCAAATGTCCATAACTCAAGCTTTAATTTGAACCTTGAAACAGATCTGGCTGCAGCACCACATTGTGCTCAAAGTTGAGATCGATGTTTGCATCCCGACATTATACCTGTAAAAATTCCTAACTATACCTTGGTATTTTTAAGACCCACCTTAAGTCTTAAAATCGTTTTAAAGATGTATAAATAAATGATTGCTAAAATATCCAAAAGTGCTGTCATCGTGGCACGACCCGGTTGCAACCCCTATTAATTTATCACTATTTCTAGTGACTCTCTATATTTTCTAAGAAAAGAAACACTAAATCAGCACATAAATCACAAGATTATCGAAGAAAATCACAAAGCATTAAAATCTAGTGATTTTTCTCACAGGGCGGCAGCCCTCGGCACGACAACAAATTTGAAATAGAACTAAGGGCTCACTACAGAAGTTATATCAGTCAATTTTCATCTTCTCATGCGGCCAGTTTGGTTTTGACCCATATTCAAATCTGTTTAGACACAAAGGGCTTTATGACCTATTCACAGCTAGACGCTCAAAATGTAAATAGATCCTGGAAGTTGCTATTGCTGTCACTTAGCGCTATGATCAATATGCTATTGCTGTCACTTAGCGCTATGATCAATATCAGGCTTAAAATTTTTAACCAAAAATAATCCCTGTCAAATAATATCTGTGTATATGTCAACAAGATGAGACTATTTTCAATACTGATATCATAATCTACACTGGAGCATCATTCCTGTGAAATCAATGGATTGACCTTGTTTTAGTACCTTGATTGAGCCTTCGAGTCTTTTCAAAGGTCTACGAGTCTTTCAAAGGTACTAAGATCCTTCAAACCAGTGGTTATCAATCGATTTTGGACCATGCCCACCCAGGCATTCCTAAAATTCTGATGCCCCCCTCGTGATATTTTAATTTTGTTATTCAAGTTTTTATATGTATTCAACCGAAGCTTAAAAGGCAATTAACTGGGTATTTTCTCGGGTCGTCCTATAGACTTATTTTATAGTAATGAAAATATTTTCAAAATACAACACATGCATGGCGTCAGTGAAATACTATCGCATATCTTTACTGCTCTTTAAATGTACATGAATGTAACGTCATTCACCTGGAACTTTTTTTTCAACATCAAGGCTCTAAAGTATAGACAGCCAAAGGGTGCAACCCCTACCCATGACCCACCAAAATATTGTCATACCCCACCAGTGGGACCTGTGCCCCACGTTGAGAATCAAGGCTTTTGACAGTTGTATCTTGTGAATAGGGTTTTATAACCCCACACAATTCTTACAAAATAAGATCTGTTAAGATGTATAGTTATACCCACAGTGAGCCTTCGAACTTTTGAGCCTAAGTGAGCCTAAGATGTAGATTTATAGGGCTACCCACAGTGAGCCTTCGAACTTGAAAGGTCTATGGCTCAAAATATACTTAAATACAGGTAAAGGCTGCCACAGCAGCACGGCATAGGGCTTAGTATTGATATCAAGGTTTGAACCAATCCTCTATTCATGTCACGTAACGTTTCTAGGTACGTCAAGTTCATATTTTAGACGCATTTTAAGGCTTTCAAAAGTTCAAGGCTCAATATTTTTTTAAATCTGGGGGAAAAGGCGTTTATTTCGAAGGAAGGTATCTGCATTAACTTTTTCTCACTAAAAAAAACAAACAAACAAAAGCAAAAGCCAAAAAAAAACATTAAACGTGCTAATTGTCATTTCTTAATCTCATTGAACTGCTTCAAACATCATCATTATAGCAGAGAGACTATATATTTCATTTCATTTTTTATCATTTATTAATTTTTAATTAATTCATTTCCATTTATTCTTTACTTTATTTATTTTTGTCGTTTTATCATTTTGTCTTTTATTTGGAGGTCTATGTATCCCCAAAAAGAATCTGATTTTCTTACACCTAAGGTAACACCATGTCAAATATTAATAGGAACATTTTTTTTTATATAAATGGGTAATATCTGTGAGTATCCATCAAACTCCATCACTAAAAGTTTCCCCTTGATAAATGACTCAGATCTCCTTGCCAAGCAATAATTTCCCTTACTAGGGTGGGTAAAATAGTACATTGCCAGAGATAAAAGTATACCACGACATATAATGATAGATCCTTGTCCTATTCTCGTGAACGTTGACCTGACATTACCTAGTGTGTAATAAGTAATGTGATTGATGACCTTGAACTGATGGACGAGTAAAATCTATCACCTTGTCTGGATGTAATTCATCTTTTTATTAATGGTATTGATTGCCTAAATGCGATATGCAATATATTTCCCCAGATCTAATTTTTCGTCTGTAGGGTCTTTTGATATTCAAAATCTTCCCATTAGATGCTATGATTGATGGAATTTTGCATTAATTCTGCTCGCTTAAATCGATATAATTTTCTGATAAACTAGGGGTGTAGGAATTCATTTAACAGCAATTTCTTTAAAAACTAGCGTCTTAAATGTTTGCTCATATTTGAATTGGGATGATGGGTATGTTTGTTTTGGTTATTCTTATTGTCGAAAACCTGTCTTTCAAGTGTCAGATTGATCTGATTAAAATGAAGATATGCGAAAGTCACTGTATCTTAAGAAAGCTTAAGTATGCTTTTACTTTGCTAATTTTGAAAGTCCTCTTTCACTGCTTGATAAAATCTCATGTTTATTTCAGTCCAATAATTTGGATTTAAACCTTCTCTCTTTTCTGAAGTTTCTTTTAAAGGCTTAAAACCTCTTTCGGGAAACTAATCATTCAGGACCTATAATTGTACTTGATCTTTAATAGCTTTATATACTTTCAACTCCATGTTTCACTTTTTCTCAGATCCATGGTGACCTCCATTAGCTCCAATTTTAATCTTAATGTTTTTTTGGGCTGGACCCAACTGGATCTATCGTTAGGTCTTAAAGGCCCATTAACCCCACACACAAGGTAGTTTCAGAGTCACGACACTGACCCCTACCCCAAGCCAGGACTTAGGAATTAGCATAGCTTGAATCTGCATCCCGAAAGACATAGAATTGTCCAGTGTGCCATCCACTCCACTAAGGGGTGCTTCAAGATTGATTCGAACACAAATACGTCAACAGTTTCCTTGCGACAGGCGGGGCTGAGCCAACATACTTTTGATCAACATCTACGTCCTCAGCCACTAAGCTATATACAAGCTATGAACTGAATAGTATTCCCGGTCTTTCAGCTTTGATTAGAATAATTATCAGCTTCGTAAAATTGACAATATTTTAATTCGTTTTATTTCATCCGTAGGGTCAGATTTCAATACCGTAAAGCGGCCTTCACATGTGTGTGTAGCTAGAATCTGACGTCTAGACATGGGTCTGACCAGGCATCAATGTCGAGACAACTACCGTACACAAGTAAAATTTGGTGCTTCGCTAGACAAGTTACAGGTAAACATCCAGTTCTAGATTCTAGAGCTCAAAGTACAGGGTTTTCAATTACACCCAATCAGAATGTGTCAAGTCCCACTATTTTCATCATCTCTGCTTACATTTTTAAACTTAAATTTAATTTTTGTTTTCTATTTAATTTTTTTTTTGCTTCATTTCAGGCAAATATGCTACACCAGACATAATACTGAAGCACAGTAAGGGAACTGTTTGGCTTGTCTCATCCATTATCTTGTGACAGTACAAGCAAGGATTATAATTCTGAAAGTTTTGTCCGCATAAGCTCTGTTGATTGGCTAGAAATGACAACTGTAATCTACTTGAAATTAAATTTGCTGTTTCAGCTAAGCACTGAATTCTTGTTGTGAACTGCAATTTCTTAGACATTGATTCCTGGCAAGACACGTGTCTAGACATGAGATTCTAGCTAGACACACATATGAACGCCGCTTTTAGCTTTATGATATCAGAGGCAACGCTGTAGCAATACCTATAGTAAAGACAATAGGGCTCCAATGTCTTATGATTTATTTACTAGCTGTTGGGGTGGCGCTTCGCGCCACCCTAACAGCTTTTGTTATCTGATCGTCGGACTATTTCAAACAAACTGGCTCATCAGATTCATTTGGGGAAAAAAGGGTGTGTGTATGTATAAGGGAGGGATGTCCTTCGACCACTTTTGACTCATAAAATCGTAACTAGAACTTTCAATGGCCAATCAATTGAGCCAGACTTGAAGTTTCTACAACGAGCTTCTGGTTATACGATGGTTAAAGGAGCATCAGTTCCATATCTCAAGAGCATAACTCAGAACGCCATCCCTCGGACCCTGGGGGGGGGGGAGGTTTGTCAAACCCGGAGTTCTTGTTATCTAATTTTTGAGCAATTCCTAACAAAATGACTATCTCAAAATTTGTAATGGGTGGATTTGATTTTGACAAAAACGAAAAAGAAACATCCCAAGAACGGCTTACATTGTTAAGTTAAATCTACAAGGGTTAAGTTGTTGCAGAGCCAGTTGTTGCAGAGCCAGTTGTTGCAGAGCCAGTTAAGTTGAACTAGCCAGAAGGCACTATGCGTATACTATTAATACTACCGATACAGTTACTGCAACTAATAACACAAAGGATGTTAAGGTGAAAATTTTATGGAATGTTTAGGGGCAGTTTCAAAAAAACAAAAAAAAACTATAGGCTATGCAGGTATTAAAAAGGGTGTACAACCAGTATCATAGACAGCGCCACTCTAAATAGCTATCAATATCATTGACTATCAGCTCTTTAGTCAATATCATTGACTAAGGAGTTTATTTGACTGGAAAATAACAGTTGCAGTATTGCAGGAGTCAAAAGTGATAAAAGGGGATGCAAGCCTCCTCCCAAATGCGTTCATTTTCTGAACAGATACAATACAAAAATTTATACAGCCATTTTGTTCAGTATACTAGAACGATCAAGTAACTATTTGTCTAGGGATGTTGGGCGTATTAACTGCCCATAGTTATGTAATTTGCTCACTATGCCTTGAAATTGAATCCTCAAAATTTCTATCAGATGCATTTGGGGAAATTATGACGTGTGAGGGAGGGGGAGATCTGACCTCTGATTAGTTTAACTCTTATTGAGGCACTAGATCTTCTGATTTCCAATCTAATGAGCTCCCTCCGAATTTTATACAACTATCCTTCTTATGAGAACTTTTATGCCCCATATTACTACTAACAACCCTTGTCCTGAAGGCTGTTGGCGGAGCGTCATCCTTAAAGACTGAATTTTTTGACCTTTCAACTGCGCTGAACAAAATGACTATCTTAAAATTTCTTCTGGATGTGTGTGGAGAAATGAAATGATTAGCGTGGGAGGGGGCTGGCTGCCCTTCAATAACTTTCAACTATTAAAAAGGGCACTAGTCTTTTCGATTTCCAATTGAATAAGTCCTTTTTGAAGTTTTTATGACAACTCCTTCTCTACGAAGTCCCCTGGTCAAGAAATAAAAATAATAACACATTGTGCTCACATCGCTCTTTACTTAGGCAGCGCTACTGTGACACCTATGATTTACCAAACAGCAAAGCGTATCTTTATTCTGTTTGTCGTGCTACTTTCCTTTATTTTAGTCGGTATCTAACCAAATCAGCAATATATTTTAATTTTACACTATAAATTTATGGAGCCTTGTTTTAATTAGATTTAAGGGCAAAAACAGCTTTTTTTTCCCCTCAAAAATTACCAAAAAAATATCCTGCAACTATTGTTAACACTTTAACATTTATAAATCTTAATAAAAAAAAAAATGTTCTTATCGGTTATATAGTAAACACTTGGGAAGTGAAGTTCGATTAATCCTAATGAAATCAAAGAAAATATGATGAAAATATAACAGTTTAGAAACAAATTGGGGCTATATATTTGAACATTAGGGAGGGGGGGTGTAAAGCATAGTATATATTATGCTAATCTAACCTAACCAAACCAAAATACCAACTAAATACTTAAATAAGATACTTTATTTTCCAACCAAGCCAAAGCTAATTGTGTGGCATAAAGAAGTTGCTTGACCAGTTTCTTGTGTCATGTTCGCATCATCCGCGACCGAAATTCTATTGTGTTTATTATTTAACCGATAAGTACTAAAATAAAAAACATGCTAAAAAAGAAGAAGAACTGGAGAATTGGTCATGCAAGCCGATATATTCACAGGTTTTATTTTAGCAGCTTTCTTTAAAAAACACTTAATAACTTCTTATATTGCTCAGTGTTCATGACAATCGAAAAGAAAGTTTGACCGACCCGTAAATTCAATTTACTAATATTAAAATTAATAGAACTGGTCGATTTGTGAAGTTTTACCGATCTACCGAATTTGTTAACAAATCAACGCTAATCTTAAGATTTTTATTCAGTTTTTATTTAGATTAATTCAGTAGAATCAAACAGAATCAAGTTCTACAGAATCAAATGTATAGTAGTGTTTTAATAATCGAAGGAATTTAACAATACTTAATGGTAGTTTAGTATTTAATTAAATAATAAGAAACAAATAAATAAATTAAAGAATGAAAATTAATAATAAAAAATAATGACTTAAAAAAAAGACCAAAATTATTTATTCCAATCTTCAGTTTTCCGAGCAAAGCCATCGTAGTTTATGTAAAGTCAGCAAAATGTAAAGGCCATAGTATTTCATTCCAAAAGGCCATAAAAATAACTTCAAAGGTCATAGTAAATTGTTTCACTCGTTAGGGTTTAATAGGCCGAGTTTAGGCTTAGTTTAGGCCATAAAAATAGTATTTAATATTTTTGAATTACCATAATCAAAATCTCTACGCCATATTTTAACATTTCAAGAAAAGGCATTGTATCTTACTTAAAAATAGCAAAATTGGCTATTTTTAATTTTTCATGCACAAGGGCAATTTATTTTACCCTAGAGTTAAGGTTGTATTAGGCCGTACTTAGGATACATTTCGACTATATTACCCTATATTAGGCCTACAATATAGCAAGTAATGTCGTTTGAATAATCGTAACCAATATCCCGTATGGCTCCCTAGTGCGTCCTTAGGAAAGACAATTTATATAAAGCCAGCTCGTTCTGCGATTAGACAGCATTTAGACTACATTTGGACCTTATTAGGCTGTACCTAAGTCATATTAGACATTGGCGTAATTTCGTGAAAAATACGGAGGGGAAGGGGAAAAGTTGAAGCCGAATTTCCCAAGTCAAGTGAAAATGATAGACAAAACCGAAAAATGACCAATACAGTATCATAAAGGTAAAAATGGAAAAAGTGACCCGTTTATGCAGTCTTACCTTAGTTATGACAAGATTTTTAAAGAAACTAAATTTTAGCTGGGAGCGGGCCAGGCAAATTGAGATATGGGAGGGGGGCGAAACAAGGTTTTGGAGCCGCAGTTACCCCAGTAGCAAACCTGTCCCTGATAGTAGGTCCAGAGTTCCTCGATTTCGATCAACTGTTAGGCTGTAATAAGTCGTATTTAGCCTGTATTTTCCCCATATTAGGGAATATTTAGGCCGTAAAAAAATAGCCTGTATTATTGCTTGAGGTAAAATTCTAGTTAATTGACTTCTTGCTATCTCAGAAAGGGTTTCAGGAAAATGAAAGAAAGGAAAATGAAACTTTCAGGGATGAATCTACAGACTAAAGTATGTCCTGGGAAGGTATTTTGAAGCGACTACCTCCACTCCTTCTCCCTCTAGAGGGCCCTGACCTTTCATGACCTTTCAAAGTATGTGTGGTATAAAAGTGAAACCTTGCAAAATAGATCTTACACTTAATTAAAGTTCAACTAAATTGTTTTCAGCTTCATAACTCTGCTCAATTCAGTTTTATAAGGTCTTAAAGATATGCAAATACATTTCCTAAATTTTGAAAAAAAAAACTTTGATATGGCTCAAAATTCCTCTCGAAAAACAGGAATTGCATTTTCAGAACTAAAGGCAGAGAAAAAGAAACTAGTAACTGAAAATTAAGGTAAAATGTTGTTTTGTCAAAATTTCCATAGGTATAGACCTCTCATGTAGGCGAATATCAGGACCCTCTAGGGGGAGAAGGAGTGGAGGTGGGTACTTTAAAATACCTTCTCGGGACATACTTTAGCCTGTATACCCATCCCTGTAAGCTTCATTTTCCTAACCTAAACCCTTTCCGAGATAGCAAGAAGTCAATTAACTAGAATTTTACCTTGCTTAAATTACCGTAGTCATTGTCCGAAAATTTAAGCGTTTGTACTGTAGGCTACATTTAGGCTCTATTTAGACCTTAGCAGGCTGTATCCAAGCAATATGACGGCCATAATCCCTTCATTCCTATACAATGTTAAGCTGTAATAGGCCGTATTTAGCTCATTTTAGGCCATACTTATGCCGTATAAAATAGCACATACTGTCGTTAGAATTACCGCAGCCACTGTACGATTATTTGAGCGTGTGTATCAAGGCTGCATTTAGTCAGTATTTAACCCTTTTTAGGACGTATTTAAGCCCTATTAGGCAGTATCAGACTAAATTAAGTTGTATACAGCAGAGTAGGTGCTTCCCTTAGGCTGCAGTAAGGCCACAACTTTAGACACAAGTATCCTTTTAAGAATCGATTTCTATTAGAGGGACGAATAAGCGTAAATTCATACTAACTGATCTCTTTTCCTTTTGTCAGGTTAGAAAGAGGGACATTTTGGTGTTTCCCCTTGGCTAATTCAAAGCCTTTAGTGAAAGTGAAGAGCTTTTTTCAATTACACTTGAACAAAAGAGTTTGGAAAGATTCCAAAATTCCGGGAAACCTGGAAAATCTATATGGCTGGAATAATTATCGTTTTTTAGACATAATATGTGCCAGAATAAGGACAAAAATTTATGACATTATTATCCAATTGATTCTGTTACTATTTAATGAACGTGATGATGTTATTTCATATTTCAACTTAATTTTTAGGCGTTGACTTGGCAATCAAGACATATTAGTTAAATAGCTAAATATTTTAAAATTGCTAGCTTGGTCGGATTATGATTTGTAAACGATAAGTGAAAACAGTGGTAACAGGAGAATATTTTTTATGCAATTTTATAGAAAAAGTGCCGTTTTTGCCCTTGAATCTAATAAAAACAGGGCTACAGGGATTTATAATGTAAAATAAAATGTATTTCTGATTTGGTTGGATATTGACTTAAAAAAGGTAAACAGCACCACAAGCAAAATAAAGATACGCTATTCTGTTTGGTAAATCATAGGCAGCGCAATTGAGCTGCCTAAGTAAAGAGCTATGTGGCCACATTGTATTTTTTTTTTAGACCAAAGCACTTTGTAGAGAAGGAGTTGTTGTAGCAACTTCGAAAAGGCCTTATTCAATTGGAAATCAAAATGGCTAACGCTCTATTTAATAGTCGAAAGTGAATGAACGGCAGCCATCCCCCTCCCACGCTAATCATTTCACCACACACATCCAGACAAAATTTTGACACAGTAATATTGTTCAGCGTAGTTTAAAGGTCCAAAAATTCAGTCTTTAAGGATGACGCCCCAACCAATAGCGCTTAATGCAAGGGCTGTAAGTAATGCCAAGGGGACATAAAAGGTTTTCTAGAAAGGGCAGTCGTATAAAATTCCAAGAGGGCTCATTGGATTGGAAATCAGAAGTTCTACTGCCCTTTTTCAGAGGCAAACTGATTGGAGGGCAGATATCCCCACACGTCATATTTCTCCAAATGCACATAACAGAAATTTTGACACAGCTATTTGTTCAAAAAATAGCTTGAAGATCACATAACAAGGTCTATGGGGTTGACAAAACCTTTCAGAGTCTGGGGGGAAGGGTTGTAAGTTATGCTCCGGGGGCATTTAAGGATCTTATGGAATGAGTGGTCGGACTATAACCCCTCCTGACATCCTCTTTTCTCCAAACACGTCAGATCGAAATTGTGAAATAGGCCCTCTGTTCACAATAGTCCAAACAGCATATAACACTGCCTTCAGGACAGTGGTTGCAAGTTGTGCCCCGGGGTAGGCTAGGTTTTTATAGAACGGGTGGTCGTGCAAGCCTTGAGTCGGAGACAGCTTGTTTGATTGGAAGTCGGATGTTCTATTGCCCCTTTTAAGAGTCAAGATAAATGGGGGGACAACTATTCTACGCCCCCCAAGACTATCATTCCCCAAATCATATACGCTCAAAATTTTAATAGAGCTATTTTGTTAAGAATTATTGAAAATCCAGTAACTATTTCGTTGGCGATGTCAAGTTCTTCACAGTTTTCAGGACAAGGGCTGTAAGTTGGGCAATAACTTCGTTGTTTATTCTTCGATTTGGTTATGATGAATGAAATCCGTTTGATTTAGTTTTCAAGCCTAATGATAAAATTTTGTAACTATGAGAGGTTGAGACTCCCAGTATCCTTAGACAAATAGTTACTTGATCGTTCTACTATGCTGAACAAAATGGCTAAACAAAATTTCTTATTGGATCTGTTCGAGAAATCAATGCGTTTGGGGGAAAGGTTGCTCGCCCTTTAATCACTTTCGACTCCTAAAAAGAACACTTCAACTGTTAATTTCCAGTCAAATTTGCTACTTAGAAAGTTTCAAAGATATTGATAGCTATTATAGAGTGGCCCTTCCTATGATACTTGTCTTATCCCCTTTTAAATACCTTCATATATATATATATATATATATATATATATATATATATATATATATATATATATATATATATATATATATATAATATATATATATATATATATATATGTAGTTTTTGGTTTATTTGAGACTCCCCAAGAACGCTCCTTAAAAGTTTCACCTCAATACCCTTTGTTTTATTAGTTGCAGTAACTGTACTGGCAGTTTCAATATTATACACTTAGTACCATCTAGCTAGTTCAAAATCTGCAACAAATCTGCAACAACTAACTTTATAATGTGGGTCCTCCTTGAGATATTTCTTTTTCACCTTTTTCAAAATCCACATACTTATAGTTCGTTTTGATTTAGTTTAACATTCACCTAAATATTCCTTCAAAGATTGACCTTAATACCCTTAGCTTGTGTAGTAGCAAAAGTTGTAGCAGCAGTAGTAGTATTAGTAGCGGTACCCGCATAGTACCTTTGGTTTCTTAAACATCCACTTCAAGACACGCTGAAAATTTCAGTTTAATACCCAACCGTCTCTGAGGCATTTCTCATACGTCCTCTTAATAACCTGTGTTGGCATAGTATGCTCTGAATTAGTTCAATACAGTTTCAATATCAACCAGATTTACCGCATAGTACAAAAAAAAAATAACCACAAAGAAACAAACAAACAAATGACCGTGGATTGTCATATGTATATATATATATATATATATATATATATATATATATATATATATATATATATATATATATATATATATATATATATATATATATATATATATGAGTTGAGCCAATTTAGTTGAGCCAACCTAAGTGGGATATAATTCTGATCATTATGTGTGTACAGTTGTGTACTCTTAAAGTACCAAGGACATCAAAATGAAAATTGTTTTGATCAGCATTAATATCAGCTTAATACCATCAACGGCTCATGAAGCATTTGGGATGCGTCCACTTGACAACCTGGTCCTCTTGATAACCTAGCATAGTTTGCTCTGAATTAGTTCAATACAGTTTCAATATCAACCAGATTTACATCATAGTACAAGAAAATAACAACAAACAAACAAATGACCGTGGATTGTCAGTTCCTGAATCAATAGAAGGATGAAACTTACCCACATAATGGCCAAAAGAAAACAGACATTGGCAAACAGAGCAAATAACACGGGGGCTATGTAAATCCAGTCATACGGATCGAAAGCATGCGTTATAATCCACGGGCAAACATGATACCAATGTTCGATCTCTTCGCTCTGAAAAACAATTACGATTTAGATAACAGTCCTTGGATAATTTTTATTGTAAGTAAGCATGAATTTCACCTTTTCTTGGATTTGACACAATATATAGTGTTATACTTATGCAAGAAGTAATACAACGAGGGATTATTCTAATGTGAAATGTTACTCCTATTATACCTATTTTTCGCCTATTTATACCTGTTAGAATACTACACCTATTACATATTTATATTACAGCTATATACACATTATAGGCTACTATACCTATTATATATTTATAGTATATATATATATATATATATATATATATATATATATATATATATATATATATTATATATTTTTGTTATATTTATATATATTATATATTTATATTACAGATTCTTCCGCAGCAAGGTTGGGTGACAAGCTTGCTACTTGTCCTTGTAAAATAGACCCAGCAACTGAATAGCCAGCAATGGCTCTGGAGGACGTCTATATGTTTTATTATTTTGTTAGACATTTTTGAGTGGTTGTAAAGGGGAGGCTTTATGCAGCTTGGGATGGAAAAGGTCCGCACGTTGCTGTGTTGAACTCAGGCGGTTTGATGCTGCTGTGAGTTGTCATTAGTAGTACTAGACTAGTTACTTATTTTGAAACAATAAAATTCAGGCAAAATTATGTGAATAATTTGGCTTTATATTCAAAAGTCGTCTTCAGCAAAGAAAATAAATACATATAAAATTAAATTTAAAATAAAATACGTGACATTTCAAACTAAACCCAAATTAAAATTAAAACAGTCCCAACAAATTCGGATATAATTGGGATGATTGGGGTGAATTATATACATTAGGATGAAGGAGAAGCGTACATAACTGTGTTGGCCTCAGGCGGCTTGATGCTGCGGTGTATTAGTATTACTTGATGCAATGCTAGTAATAGTACTAGTAGTAGTTATTTTATATCAAGACGGTGAAATTTGGACAAAATTGATTGAGCATTTTGCCTCTGTATGCAAAAGCCGTCTTCAGCAGAGCAAATAAATAAATATAAAACTAGTCTTAGCATTATATACGCAGCAATTAAAACTAAAACGAAAATTAAAGAGTCCCAACAGATTGGGATATAGACTGGGAGGACTGAAATGGCTTATTTATATATGTTGGGATTGAGGAGAAGCGTAAACAACTATGTTAGCCTCAGGCACCTTGATGCTGTAGTGAGCTGTTAGTAGTAGTACTAGTAGTAGTTATTTTATATTAGAACGGTAAAATTCAGACGAAATTATGTGAATATTTCAGCTCTATATCCAAGAGTTGTTTTCAACAAAGCAAATAAATAAATATAAAATTAGACTTTTACGCAAATAAAATACTTGTCATTTAGAACTTAAATCCAATTTAAAATTAAAACAGTCCTAACATCATTACTCTATGCAAGTTCAGTTAGGGCTGAAAAAGAAAATAAACAAGAAACAAGGCAATTTATTCAGATTATAAAAACGCAAATCAGGAACAAGTTTTTAAAGCGAGCTGCATTTTTTTTTGGCAGCTATCCTCATAAATCTTTTTGATTAAGTTCATTGGAAATAACTACTGGCTTTTTGATGTAAGATATAATATAATTCTTAACTAACTTTGGGTATAGTGCATTGAGACTATTCTCCTAGATCTCTATTTCAAGAAATATTATTACTTAAGTTAAGTTGAACTTCTACTCAAGGCCATTCAAAGAGGAGGGCAACCAGGGCTGCTACCCTGAGCGCCACGGCTGGGGTTGTCACGGCTGGGAGTAGCCAAAATTGATCAATTTTTCCCCTTTGATTCGTTTTTTTACTTATATTTCAGCCAAGACGGGGGGGGGGATTTGTAATAGATTTTTCCCTTGGCACCGACAGGCATAGGATTGACTCTGCCTCTAGAACAAATATTTTTGTGCCCAAAGCATTTCTAATAAGGGTGTTTTTTTTTTAGTATCGAATGGCTAGGGCTTTTGATAATATGGCTGTGCAGAGCCTAGTCAAAAGAACCAGAAACCATTAGAATTTTGAGCCATTATTGAGCCGTTATTTGAGCCATTATTATGGTATCCTTTTGTTTAGACATTGTTCCAAATTTTTGTAGGTTCTAAAAACGTTATAATTGCTGTAGTCACTTGGCATTTGATCAGCTCCTCTTTGACGAGTAGCCGGAGTTTTAATAATTCAAATTCATGATTTTTAAGTTACTTGTAAATGCCTTACATGTTATTCTTGGTTTAAACTTTTGTTTTAGTTTCACAATAATCATTTTTATGTAAGGAAATTGCATTACGAAATATGTTTGAATATTTATTAGAAGCATCACATGATAAGAGATCTTTGAATTTAAGAGAATGTCTTTTCACCCTAAGATTAATTGCATCAAACAGTTCGTCAAAAGTTACGAGCCTGAGAAAATTTGCCTTATTTTAAAAAATAGGTGACAACAACCCCTAAAAGTCATAAAATCTTAACGAAAATCACACCATCAGATTCAGCGTATCAGAGAACCCTATTTTAGAAATTCCAAGCTCCTATCTACAAAAATGTGGAATTTCGTATTTTTTGCCAGAAGACAAATCACGGGTGCGTGTTTATTTGTTTTTTTTTTTTTTTTTTTTTTTTTTTTCCCAGGGGTCATCGTATCGACCAAGTGGTCCTAGAATGTCGCAAGAGGGCTCATTCTAACGGAAATGAAAACTATTACTACCCTTTTTACGTGACCAAAAAATTGGAGGGCATCTAGGCCCCCTCCCACGCTAATTTGTTTTCCAAAATCAACGGATCAAAATTTTGAGATAGCCATTTTGTTCCGAATAGTCAAAAACCATAATAACTATGTCTTTGGGAATGACTTACTCCCCCACAGTCCCTGGGGGAGGGGCTGCAGGGTCAAGAGGTAGAGGGGGAGGCCCTTTTGACTCTTGAAAAGGTAATTGGAAATTTCAATTTACAATCAAATGTGCTACCTCTTAACTTTATACGATCACCTCTTACATGAAAATCTTACATGCCCCCGGGGCATAACTTACAACACTTGCCACTTTGCTCTGAGGTGTTGTGTTGACTCTGGAGTTTTGTTATCTGATGGTTGACATATTTTCAATAAAGTGGTATATCTCACAATTCTCATTGAATGAATTTGGGAAAAAAAAGGTGCGGGGCGCGGGGAAGGTTAGTTGACCTCCGATCTCTTTTGACTCTTAAAAAATGAACTTCCAGTTTCCAATCAAATGAGCCCCTTCTGAAGTTTATACGAGCCTCCTTTCCTTAAAAACCATATATGCCACCATTGCGCACGTTTGTCCCTTGACCCTGGGGGGCTGTGCCCACCCCAGAGTTTCTGTTACATAATCCTTGACCATAGATTAAAATTGTTATTGGATACATTTGGGGAAAAAAGGGTATGGGGTTATTTGCCCACCGATCACTTTTGACTCCTAAGAACGGCACCATTACTTCGGGTTTGTAATCGAATATGCCCCCTCCGAAGTTTATACGACCATCCCTTCCACACGGAGCACCTCCTGGGAAGAGATTTGGAGCCTTTTGGCCTTGGGGTTGGCGTGGTGCCATCGGATTACTTTTGACTCTTAAAAATAGAATAAGAACTTTCAATTTCTAATTATTTGAGCCCCACCGAGGCTTATACGAGCATTTCTTCCATACAAACTTTACAAACTAGCAGGGCATCAATTACAACCCTTCCCCCGAGCTCTGGAGGGGGGTGATTATGTTTACGCGAAGTATTTGCTATTTATTCGTTGGACTGTTTGAAACAAACTGTTCATCTAAAAATTTTCATCGGTAGGATTTGGGGAAAAGAGGGTTTGTTTTACGGTTGGGGAGGGGTAGATGCCTTTCGATCTTTTTTGACTCATCGAAAAGTAGCTCGAATTTTCAATATACAATCAAATGAGCCAAATCTGACGTTTATGTGACGTCCCCTTACACAAAAACCTTATATGGCCATGGGGCATAACTTAAAACACTTGCACCCAGGCTCTGGGGTTTGTGTCGACACTGGAGTTTTTATTATCTGGTGATTGAACTATTTTTAAAAAAACACCATCTCAAAACTTTTATCGGATGGATTTTGTGAAAAAAGGTCGTGAGGGGAGGAGGCTAGTTGCCTTCCGATTTCTTTTGACTCTTAAAAAGTGAATTAGGACTTACAATTTTCAATCAAATGAGCCCTCTATGAAGTTTATACGAGCATCTCTTCTTTAAGAACCATATGTGCCCCCAGGACATAGCTTACAACGCCTGCACCTGGGCCATTGGGGGTTTTGTCGATCCCAGAGTATTTTTAATGTGATCTTTGAACTTCTTTTAACAAAATTGCTGTCTCAAAATTTTTATTGGATGTATTTGAGGAAAAAAGAGCATGGTAGGGGGCTAGTTGCTCTCCGATCACCTTTGACTCTTAAAAAGGGCACTAGAACTTCCAATTTCCAATCGATTGAGCCCCCTTTGAAGATTATATGACGAGATCTTCTATTTGAAGTGCCTCTGGGGGAAAAATTTTAATGATAAAACATAGAAGCTGTATGGCCTATACTATTAGGCAACGCTGTAGCGTTGCCTCTGATTTAGTGAAATGAATGGAACTTGAACTTGATCCAATAAGTGTGCCTTGAGAGATGATATAACCCCCACAGGACCTGCGACAAGGGTCGTACATAATATAAATTGTCACAATTCAGACATATTGAAAAGCGGGGCTTGTGAAATGTCTCATTAGTGGCTTAGGGTAATAAGTTAAATTTTCCTGGAAAAATTTAATGGGATGTTGAATTAAATCGAAAGACACTGTGTATATCCCAGCTGTATATATACCACATCTTAGGAGCAGTTAAGGGTAATAATTTGGAAATTCCATAGACTTTTTAAGGGGATATTGGACTAAACGATAGAACACTATATGGATCTAGATTCTCAAAATTTATGCATGCAATATGTCAGAAATAGCTGGTGTATTAAGATGCAACTTCTCAGGAATGATTTAGGGTGTTAAATTGAAAGGGAATATTCAGGGGAATGCAGAGCTTAATTAAGAGACATTATATGCGTTCTAATTGTCAAAATGACATTTTTTTCAGGCAATATCAAATATGTACTCACGCTAAAGTCACAAACAAAAAAGTTTAAAGAGTCAGACTTAAAGAGAGCTGAGTGATGTCTCTGATGTATATTGATTATTTTATTTCATTTTCATCCAAACGTAATCATTCTTAGAAGAGGGTTCTTTCCAGCCTATTAGCTAGAAATTGATGTTGATCAGAAGCTTAGATCAAGAAACTTCCTAAAACTTGACTTGAAACATTTATATAATAATTTTGTTTATGAAATCAAAGTCAGCGTTCAGATTAGAATTAGCAACTTAAATTAGAATCCAATACTTTACTTCTTAAGTAAAAAACTTGAAAAGCTGGGAAAATATTTACGAGTATTAACCCATAATAAGACTATAGCTGTCAAAATGAACAGAAAGTAATAAAAAGAAGCTTTCAGACATTTCCCGAGTGGAACTGAAATCGGGTAGATCTTTACTAGTTTTGGGACCCATACGTATCTAAGTTGTGATTGCAGCTTACTAAATCGGGTAGGTCTTTACTAGTTTTAGGATCCGAAATTATCTAAGTTGTGATTGCAGCTTACTAAATCGGATAGAACTTTACTAGTTTTGGACCCATAAGTATCTAAGCTGTGATTGCAGCTTTCTAAATCGGGTAGATCTTTACTGGTTTCTGGTCCCAAAATTACATAAGTTTTGATAGTGGCTTACTAAATCGGCAAGGATATTCCTCGAAGTGATTGAAAGCTAAATGATATATGACCCCTCAATATTTATCTGAAGGACCTATGTGGAATCCAAGTTATATATGAAATTGTGAAATTTAAGGACCTATGAATCTAAGCTGTGATTGCAGCTTACTAATTCAAATGCCCGAGGATTGAATAAGAAAAGGGATGACACGGTAGGCTCTATCAGCATATAACATAGGGTTATATATTGATAATTTAGGACCTAACAGAACCTGTCCAATGGTATTCCTCGAAATAATAGAAAGGTAATTGATATATGGCCCCTTGAAATTATCTGAAGGACCTATGAAGTTTAAGTACGCAAATATACTATATAATTTAATCCCCCTCGAACTTGAAAAATTTTCTTAAATCTTACCACTGAGTACTTTAGAATTAAAGAGCGGGCAGAGTAAGCAAATCAACAATCCGCATTTTCTTCTATGCACAC
Source organism: Artemia franciscana (assembly GCF_032884065.1). Lineage (NCBI taxonomy): Eukaryota > Metazoa > Arthropoda > Branchiopoda > Anostraca > Artemiidae > Artemia > Artemia franciscana. The sequence goes on from NC_088881.1 coordinate 9,886,947, forward strand.
TAGGGACTAAGATTTTTTTGGGACTATATCCTACGTACACTACTTAGTTTTTTTCTTATTTTGACCAGGTCTGATTTTTTTTTAATATTTGCCTCATTTGCCCCGATCTGGCCAAAAGAGGCCAGACCTGGGCACCAAAAAATAAACTTCATTGAAGTAAGGATACCGCGATTATTCAAGAAAAACTTAGCTTGAAAGATCATATTTTAATGCAAGTTTCTTATATATTCACTTTTGTTTTGCTGAGGACGGCTCTTGGATATAGGGTCAAAATATTCATTTGAGGTTGAGTTCAACTGTATTAAGAAAAAGCTTCTTATTCTTCTACCTAATGTTTGTGTTTATGATGGAAAAGCAGTGTGCTCTTAATGCTGTTCATATGTAACACAATTAGGTTGTTTTACAAATGATTCCGAAAGGTTGTTAAATAAAAAAATATTTTTTTTTGAATTGAAAGTAAGGATCGACATTAAAACTTAAAGCGCACAGAAATCATTCCTTGTATGAAAGGGGCTGTCCCCTCCTCAACGCCCCGCTCTCTACGCTAAAGTTCGACTCTTCGTCACAATTCCACTTTTTAAAACAATAAGAACTTTAGTGCATAGAGCGGGGCGTTGAGGAGGGACTGCCTCTTTCATGTATAAATAAAAAAAAAACTAATTTTTTTTTTTAGCTGAAAGTAAGGAGCGACAATAAAACTTAAAGCGAACAGAAATTACTCCGTATATGAAATGGGTTGTCCACTCCGCAATCCCTCGCTCTTTACGCTAAAGCTTTTAATTGTTTTAAAAAGTAGAATTGTGGCAAAGAGTCAAACTTTAGCGTAAAGAGCGAGGGATTGCGGAGGGGACGCTCCTTTTAATGTCGCTCCTTACTATCAGCTAAAAAAATTAGTTTTTTATTTAATTTCTGAACGTTTTTGAATTAATTCATGTTTGGTTTTGGCTCTCCGCACATAAATTATTAAAATGAAATTTGTATATTAATTCTTTTTTTGTCTAAATGGCTTTCTCTTAGTTTTGATCAGAAGAATTTGAGAAATAAGGGGTGGAGAAGGAGGCCTAGTTGCCCTCCAATTTTTCGGTTACTTAAAAAGGCAACTAGAACTTTTAATTTTTAACGAACGTTTTTATTAGTAAAAAATATACGTAACTTAAGAATTAACTTACTTAACAAACTTTTATAACCTTATATTTTTATTATGTATACAAGGGGGTTTGTACCCTCGTTAATACCTCGCTCTTTACACTAAATCGTAAGTTTTGTCCCAATTCCTTAAGAATGACCCCTGAATCAGAAAGGCCGTAGAATAAATAGTTGAAATTACTAAAAATACTTTAGCATAAAGAGCGAGGTATTTATCTCCTCCTAAATCCCCCTGTACACTTCCCAATAACCATTACTATATGTAAACACTGGTCAAATTTTGTAACTTGCAGCCCCTCCCCCAGGGATTGTGGGGGAATAAGTCATCCCCAAAGACATAGTTTTTATGGTTTTCGACTATGTTGAACAAAATTGCTATCTCAAAATTTTGATCTGTTGAGTTTGGGAAAAAATGAGCGTGGGAGGGGGCCTAGATGCCCTCCAATTTTTTTGGTCACTTAAAAAGGGCACTATAACTTTTCATTTCCGTTAGAATGAGCCCTCTTGCGACATTTTAGGACTACTTGATCGATACGATGTCCCATGGGAAAAAGAAAAAAAAAACAAAAAAAAACAAAAAAAAAAACGCACACGTGATTCGTCTTCTGGCAAAAAATACAAAATTCCACATTTTTGTAGATAGGAGCTTGAAACTTCTACAGTAGGGTTCTGTAGAAGCGTCTGATACACTGAATCTGATGATGTCATTTTCGTTAAGATCCTACGACTTTTAGGGGGTGTTTTCCCCTATTAACTTAGTTAAGGCAAATTTTCTCAGGCGCGTAACTTTTGATGGGTAAGACTAAACTTGATGAAACTTATATATTCAAAATCAGCATTAAAATGCGATTCTTTTGATGCAGCTATTGATATCAAAATTCATTTTTTTAGAGTTTTGGTTACTATTGAGCCGGGTCGCTCCTTACTACAGTTCGTTACCACGAACTGTTTGAAAGGAAGAATTTCTTTGCGTTTTAAGTTTTAATTTCGCTCCTTACTGTCAGTTAAAAAAAAAAACTTATAATAAAAATTTAATTTCTGAATGTTTTTGAATTAATGCAAGTTTTGATTTTGGCTTACCGTAGATGAATAATTAAAACGAAATTGGCATATTTACTTTACTTTTTTTGGATTTTTTTTTTTTTTTGGCTTTCACATAGTCTTGATTGGATGATTTTGAGAAAAACTCTTTATTAGTAATAAATATGTGTAACTTACAAATTAACTTACTTAACAAACTTTTATATTTGTATATTTTTCTTAAGTATATGAGGAGGTTCCCTCCTCGTCAATACCTCGTTCTTTATACAAAAGTTTGAATTTTGTTCCAATTATTTAAGAATGGCCCCTGAATCACAAAGACCGTTTAGTTAGATTAAATAGCTTTTTTGACATTGCTAAAATTCTTTAGCGTAAAGAGCGAGGTATTGAAGAGAGGACGAACCCCTCATATACGTAGTATACCCCGTTCCCTTCATGGATATTCTCTTCCTTCACGATAAATTTCTCCATGGACATATCCTCTTTTGAAACCCCCTCCACCCACACCACCCTCCCACCACCAAAAAAATACCCCTGAAAACGTCAATATATTTCTCAATAACCAGTACTATATGTAAAGAATGGGCAAAGTTCATAATAGCAGCCCTTTCCCCGGGGACTATGGGAGATTAAGTCGTCCTAAAAGACATAGTTATTAGATTTTTTGAGTATACTGAACAAAATGGCTATCTCAAAATTTTGATCCGGTGACTTTGGGGAAAAAAGAGCGTAGGAGGGGGCCTAGTTGCCCTCCAATTTTTTGGGTAACTTAAAAAGGCACTAGAACTTTTAATTTCCGTTAGAAAGAGCAATCTAGTGACATTCTAGGACCACTGGGTCGATACGACCACTTCTGGAAAAAAACAACAATAGAACAAATAAACAAGCATCCATGATCTTTCTTCTGGCAAAAAAAAAATACAAAATTCCACATTTCCGTAGATAGGAGCTTGAATACTCTACAATAGAGTTCTCTGATATGCTGAAACCTCTACGGTAGGGTTCTCTGATATGCTGAATCTGATGGTGTGAATTTTATTAAGATTCTATTACTTTTAGGGGGTGTGTCCCTTATTTTTTAAAATACGGCAAATTTATCTTTTGATGGGTAAGACTAAACTTGACGAAACTTACATTTTAAAATCAGCATAAAAATCTGATTCTGTTGATGTATATATTAGCATTAAAATGTTGTTGTTATTTAGCTAGGTCGCTGAATACTACAGTTCGTTATCACGAACTGTTTGACTACGCCTTCAAAAAGCTAACTACGGTTTCACTGAAATCTTCATTGGAGTCCTAGAAATTTTCCAAAAGATAACTACGCCAGGAAATCTACAGCTTTGAAAGGTATTTGGTGCCATACATTTTTAAATTATTTTTTAACGGTTGTCACACCATGTTTCTATTTTACAAATTTGGTGCGAAAAATAAATTCCAAACTTTCAGTATTTAGTTACGAAATTTCCCTTTAATCAACTCAAGTAATCAAATTTCGTTTTCACTATTGATTTAAACTTTTGTTTTTGCATACAATACAATTTTGCATACAATTTGTTTTGCAACATACAATATTACATTTTACTATTTCCCCAAAGGCTCTTTGGCCTGTAAAAAAGAGGAAAATGAACGAGCCACTTACTCAGAGAAGAAAAAAAATCACTTACTCACAGAGAGAAGAGCAAAAAGGAGAAGGGAGGAAAATATAAATAAAATGAAAAACTATAGAAAACAAAACTAAATAGACTAATAGATTGAATAGACTAAGTTAATTATGTAGATCTGTAGATAAAATAGACTCCAATGAAATAATAAGGAAATATATATGCATACATACACGCATATACACATATAAAAAGAGATAAAATAATTTCTAAGAAGCCAATGAATTTTTAATAGTTTTTTTGAACAAACCGAATGAGTGGCACCTTCGAGCTGATTCGGGCAACTTATTCCATATAATATAACTCGCAATTAAAGGATTAAAGTCTGACCTCACACAAGGAGTAAAAGGAACTTGAATATGATTTTCGGTATTGCGAAGATTATAATTATTCTGATCAGAGGTGAAAGATGGCTGAACACTTAGGGGACGGGGGAGGTTACCATGAAGCTGAGAAAAAGTAAAACATGCACATGACAGAATATACAGTGACTCGAGATCAAGTAATGGGATAACTCTTGAACGGTTAGTTTCTTTAATGAGGTTTCTAGCTTTATTATAAACCTTAGAAAGTGGTTTTAACAGTGAAGGAAAGGTTGACATCCATACTATTGGACAGTAGGAAACGTAAGATCGGATCAAGGAGTGAGAAAAGATTTCCAAAATTGGTCCAGGGAAAATATGTTTGAGTTTCCTTGAAATACCGAGACTCCTGCATATCTTCATTTTAATCAAATCAATGTGACGCTTGAAAGACAAGTTTTCATCAACAAGAATGCCCAAAAAACGAACATATCGATCTTTAGATCTGTGAATTATCCCATTTGGCTGATGAATTTCTGATAATTTGGGATAAATCTGAGAAACATGCGAAAATATCAAAAGATTGGATTTTGAATAATTTAGGGTAAGAAAATTAGCATCAAGACATGAAATTACTCTCTCAAACAAGTATTCCAAGTTTAATCGAAGCTCGGATTCACAGTTCCCCAAAGTGCCGAGTGTGCTATCATCAGCAAAACAAACAGGGACATCAGAAGATGGCGAACTATAGCTGGCATTATGGGCAAGGGAAGGTTTAGGATGACAGAGTCTTCAGCAATAAATAGGTTTCTGCTTTTTTACTGCGTAAAAAAGATCATTTATTTAAATCAAAAATAGCACTGGCCCTAAAATTGATCCCTGAAGGACGCCAAAATTCACTTGTGATTGACAGAAATTAAATTGTGGATTGACAGAAATTAACCTATCATTCAAAGATTGAAACCAAGAAAATACATTACCCCTAATGCCAAATTGAGACATCTTCGATAGAAGAATTTCATGGGTTAAGGAATCGAATGCCTTGCGAATATCCAGGAATATAGCAGCCGGAATTAATCCCGAATCCAATTCAGAATGTATAAAACTCAAAAGGGTCATACAGGCATGCTCAGTGGAGTGCTTCATTCGGAAACCAAATTGAAAATCACGAAGAAACTCTTTAGATTTTAGAAATTTAAGCAGACGAGAAAGCATAGCCTTTTCGAAGATTTTACTAAGTACTTATAAAATCGAAATTGGTCAATAATTTGCTGGATCATTTCTTGGTCCACCTTTATACAGAAGAATAATCCGAGCACGCTTGAGAGGATCTTGAAAAACCCCATATTTAAATGAAAGATTAACAAGTTTTGTAAGAGGCACAACTATTGAAGGAAGAATAGATTTAACTACTTTAGTAGGAATAGAATCTGGCCCAGATGAAGATGATTCTTTCAAGCCATTAACAATTTTAGTAATTTCAATTTCTGTTACTGGCTCTAGAAACATAGACTTAACACAAGACGGGCCGAGGCAAGATCTAAAGTCCGACTTAGACCGAGATAAAGTAGCTGTGGAAGCGATATTATTACCAATACTAGCGAAAAATGAAGTAAACGCTTCTTGGACATTAAGCTCACCCTCTACAGTCTCATCACCAATGATCAGACTCATAGGTAAAGAGCTATATTGAGAACCAGGTTTAAGCCCAGAATTTATTACCTTCCAAGTTTTACGAATATTCTTATTACCCGCAGCAAATTTATTTAGATAATAGAGAGATTTGGCTTTCCTACACAAGGAATTATATATATTCCGGTAAATCTTGAATTGACAAAGACGAATAGCACTCGTTGAAAGTGTAGCGCATTTATAATACCTCCAGAGATTATTTTTCCTTATCCAGCTTTTGAGAAGTCCGGATGTCATCCTTGGGTATAGATTCTTAGCATTAGGTTAGACTTAGTGATCATTAGTTCCTCTTGAGTTTCATTTATTATTTCTTTTAAAGTTGATGCTGCTGCAGAAGTTGGAGTTAATGGTGCTAGGCTGGATTTTCCCTTAGTTTTAGCGGGTAGCGATAAGTAGGACTTACTTAGAGTCTTGAAAATATCAGGGGATAAGCGCTGCTCATCAAAAGCCTTATTTACATCTTTATCTGTTCTCGCGCAAGCTTCTTTAAAATGGTCATTCCAGTTGCGGATGTGTGCTTCAGCTATATTATGCTCAGAGTGGGTGCCATAGCAAAAGACTAGATATCTAGCTTGATTTTTCTGGTCTTTGGTGGTTTTAATAACTACTGATGGCCATAAGGGATATCCTTGAAATGAAGCTAGGAAAAGATCAAACAGTTTGTATTTTGCCATTTTACAATCTTCAGTCACAATGGGGGGGGGGGGTGAACACTACAGGTAACAAATTTCAACAACAGAATGTTCCAATTTGCCGCCCCAAAAGTACTCACGTTTGTAATATGTGCTTGGTTATTCACGCAAGTTCATCAAATTCTTAGCAAGGACTGTATCCAATTCAATTGAAAACTGGTTTAGCTCTTCACTCTTTGAACTCTCATAGTCGACTAATGATTTCCTCTTAGCAAGGATTTTTCTCCATTAATAAACAGAAAGTACTTATGGCATAAATTTGTCACATAGAGATTAGTAGTACTGAGTGTTGAGGTTATTCAGGTCATTCTTCAATTCTTAGCTCTATTTATTCTCCTTCCCACCATTCTATCTCTGCATTCATCCTTTTAGTACGTTGACGCTGAGAGAATGAGCACAAAAGTGCTTTATGCGTTAATATATTAACTTTTATTCGACCACTTTTACCCCCTTTTAACCATAAGGTAAACAGATAATTAAAACCTTCTTAAACAAAAAAGATTCATTGAAATTATTTTCCTATTTGAATATAATGCTTTCTGAAAGGGGCGGGCTTTTCCATTCCTTGACGACCGCCCATTAATAATACTTTTTTCCATATAGAATAACGACGTGCCAGAGAGGAAAGCTGTTTCAATATCCATTAATGGAAAGTTTATATCTTTGTTTAGTTAACTCATTACCCCGGTTAAAAGCAACCCACAAGAATGATGGTTGCTTTATCCTAGTTGGACGCTTTGTTGTCTATCTTCCCCCCCCCCCCTCCCAGATGTGTGCCAATAAATATATAGACTTAGATGACTATGAATTTACTTGTATCATTTACCACTTGGTACACTAAGAGAGATTTTAGCTTTGTTCTCTCATAAACGGTTACTCCTTTTGTTTAAAATCGTGTACGCCTTAATAATCATACGCAATTCTATTATTTGCCTTGTTGTTCTTTAAATACTGTTTTTTGTGTTTCTTTTGTGATTTTAAGAACCTATAATAACATGCTTCATTTATTCCGTGACTTCTCAAAACATTTCCTTTATGCATTTTTTTTTTTCTCTGGAGACTTGTGACAAGCACTAATTCTTGAGGGCAAGTACAATAGAAACTAGTATTTCTAAGGATTTTTATACGAATTATAGGCTTAGTCAGAAGAGCTATTGTAAAATATAGGCCTATATTTATGGGGGAGGAGGGCATGAAAGGTTTTTATACACAATTAGTCTTTCGGTAATTATTAGTAAAAGAAAGGACCGTTTTGAAAATTGATAATGCCAATAAATAATGGCATTTTTTTCCTATTTTAAGACTTTCTCATTTGTGATAAAGGCGTTATGATACGATTTTTGCTAATGTAACATTTACAAGCTGCCTTTTTAAATAAAGTCAATCAAATCGAGTGATCCAAATCCCTTCCTTGTTTGTTATTTTAGTTTCATATTAATTAAGAGTTTCAATTCCATCTTAAAAAACGCTACATTTTCTTTTTTCCAATGCAGAAATAGTTCAAGTTATGTGAGCTGTATAAAATTTATGTTTGTCTCATCGTAGCAAAAACCTCCCTTGTGGAAATAGCTATTAATTCATTATCAACCATTTTGTGTTAGCAAGTAAGAAACCTTCCTTGTACAACCAGCTGTTCAGTAATAGCAGCCATAAACCCCCCAGAAATATTCCCTTTCTCTAGCTTACCTGTAAAATATATGTTTCTTACTTTGTAATTTTTTTTATTAGAGTCCTACTTATCTTATCTTGAAGGATAACCTTGGGTGTACAAACAGTTGTTCAGTACCCAAAGTCTATTTTTCTGTCCTACTCTCTTGTAAAATTCATCGTTTGTGCTGTGATTACAGTATGACAATTGCGTTTTTTTTTTAATCTCAAATAATAGCCTTGGGCGTACTTTTAAAAAATTACACCCAAAACCCAAAACTTAATTTTGTTTCTCATCGCTATCCTGTCAAATTTAAATTTTTTGATTTTGTGACATCTGTATCAGAATTTAGTTTGTTTTCTATCAAACAGTTCGTGGTAACGAACTGTAGTAAGGAGCCACCCGGCTCAATAATAAACGAAACTCTAAAAACGGAATTTCGATGCTAAAAGATGTATCAAAAGAATCGGATTTTTATGCTGATTTTAAATACATAAGTTTCCTCAAATTTAGTCTTTTTCATCAAAAGTTACGAGTCTGAGAAAATTTGCCTTATTTTGGAAAATAGGGGGTAACACCCCCTAAAAGTCATAGGATCTTAACGAAAATTACACCATCGCATTCAGCGTATCAGAGAACACTATATAAAAAATTTCAAGGTCCAATCTACAAAAATGTGTAATTTCGTATTTTTTGCCAGAAGACAAATCACGGGTGCGTGTTTATTTGTTTTTTTGTTTTTTTTTGTTTTTTTTTCCCCAGGGGTCATCGTATCGACCAAGTGGTCCTAGAGTGTTGCAAGAGGGCTCATTGTAACGGAAATGAAAAGTTCTAGTGCCCTTTTTAAGTGACCAAAATATTGGAGGGCACCTAGGCCCCCTTCCACGCTCATTTTTTTTCCCAAAGTCAACGAATCAAAATTTTGAGATTGTCATTTTGTTCCGCATAGTCGAGAATCATAAAAAATATGTCTTTGGAGATGACTTACCCCCCACAGTCCCTGGGGGAGGGGCTGCAAGTTACGAACTTTGACCAATGTTTACATACAGTAATGGTTACTGGGAAGTGTACCGACGTTATCAGGGGGATTTTTTTGGTTTGGGTGTGGGGTTCAGGGGAGGGGGCTATATGGGAGGATCTTTCCTTGGAGGAATATTTCATGGGGGAAGAGAAATTCAATGGAAAGGGCGCAGGACTTTCTAGCATTACTATAAAAAAAACAATGGAAATATAAACATGAAAAAGTTTTTTCAATTGAAAGTAAGGAGAAGCATTAAAAATTAAAACGAACAGAGATTATTACGCATATGAGGGGTTCTAAAAATACTTTAGAATAAAGGGCGAGGTATTTTGGAGGAGATAAATACTTCGCTCTTTATGCTAAAAAGTTTTTAAATAAATTCAACTATTTATTCTACGGCCTTTCTGATTCAGGGGCCATTCTTAAAGAATTGGGATAAAAAAAAGATTTAGTGTGAAGAGCGAGGTATTAACGAGGGAACCAACCCCTTCATATATATAATCAAAAATATAAGAATATAAAAGTTTGTTACGTAAGTTAATTCTTAAGTAACGTATTTTTTTTTTACTAATAAAAACGTTCGTTAAAAATTAAAAGATCTAGTTGCCTTTTTAAGTAACCGAAAAATTGGAGGGCAACTAGGCCTCCCTCTCCACCCCTTATTTCTCAAAATCGTCTGACCAAAACTAAGAGAAAGCCATTTAGTCAAAAAAAATTAATATACAAATTTCATTTTAATAATTTATGTACGGAGAGCCAAAATCAGACATGCATTAATTCAAAAACTTTCAGAAATTAAATGAAAAAGACAAGTTTTTTTCAATGAAAGTAAGGAGCGACATTAAAACTTGAAACGAACAGAAATTACTCCGTATATGAAAGGGGCTTTTCCTCCTCGACACCCCGCTCCTTACGCTAAAGTTTGATTCTTTCTCGCAACACTACTTTTTAAAACAATAAAAAACTTTAGCGTAAAGAGCGGGGTGTCGAGGAGGAAAAGCCCCTTTCATATACGGAGTAATTTCTGTTCGCTTTAAGTTTTAATGTCGCTCCTTACTTTCATTTAAAAAAAACTTGTTTTTTTTTCATTTAATTGAAGAAAAGAGACGGCCTCTAGGCCTTAAACTGCTGGGGACAGGCAGCTCAAGCACTCACACTTCCCACAAACCAAAAAGAAGGGAGAAGAAGATGACAAAGAATGATTGCTAGTGTCTTTTTGAAGTCAAAGGGGTGAAAAAAATGAATGCAATCCGTATGCCCTCACACAAATCCTGGAATTGGAATCTCGTGTTGAAAACATCTTTGAGGCCCTTGCACAAGCAGGAAGAAGAGGTCATAACGGACAAGTCCTTCGGCAAAAGCCGAAGAAAAAGAGAAAGAAAAAGAGAAAGGGAAGAAAAAGAAGAAGAAGATCACACAGTAATACAGGTCGATGACAAAAAGCACAAATTTTCGTAATATGTCATTTTGCATGAATAAAACGTGGCCTAGCAATCTTAGGCTTTTTCTCATTAAATCCCAGTAAGTAAGAGCAAACCAAATTTTCCATAGAGATAATTCTTTGACGTATGGTCAGAGTTGCCCACTGACGACATTTTCAACTTGTGACAAAGAGAGCCGAAAAAGTCTTTTTTTTTACCTAAAAAGTGCGACAAGCCGGGCTTTAAAAACTGTAAGCCTGAACCATGTATTAAACAGATAATATATTAAGCAGATAAGAAAATTCACTATTTAAGCAAAATGAAGGATTTTTTTCCCTTCTCTGATGATTCCTAGCTGCAGTTCAGCTTCTTTTTTTGACCACAGGTAGCGCAGTTCCGGTAACTAAGTAAAGAGCGATGTAGGCAAAATATATTTTTTTTTAAGACCAAGCAATTCGTATGGGAAAAGTTGTCTTAAAAACTTCGAAAGGGGCATATTCGACTGGAAACTGCAAGTTCTAGTGCCCCTTTTTAATAGTCGAAAGTGATTTGGGGCAAACAGCCTCCCCACCCACCGTCATTATTTCCCTAAATAAATCTAATCAAAATTTTGAGATAACCATTTTGTTCAGCATAGTTTAAAAGTCCAGTAATTATTTCTTTGAAAATGATAACCACATCACCCCTCCCAACACACACACAGCCCTCAGGGCAAGAGCTACAAGTTATGCCCCTGGGACATATAAGGTATTATAAAAAGGGTGGTCTTATAAACTTTAGAGGGGGTTCATAGGACCTGAAATCAGAACTTCTAGTGTCACTTTTAATAGGCCTAGTCGATATTGATTTAAGTGCAACTAATCCCGCCCCTCCATGCCTATCATTCCCCCCAAAATATCAAAATTCTGAGATAACAATTTTGTTAAGCACATTTGAGAGGACCAGTAATTATGTTTTTGGGGATAACAATCCCCTCCCCTCGTCACGGCCTTCAGGGCAAAGACTATAGGCTATAATTGCTGCCCATTATTAAAATTTAAGGTTTTCTAGAAAAGTTTTTCTAGATGGGTGTCGTGTACCAATTAAACTTAGGATGCGGTACATTCAATTGTAAATAAAAAGTCCTAGTGTTCCTTTTAAAATTCAAAAGTGATAGGAGGTTCACTAGCCTCGTAAAGGTTGAGTCGTTGAAGATGGAATAGCGACTTTCATGTATAGGATAATTTCGGTTTGTTTGAAGTTTTAATGTCGCTTCTTTCTTTCAATTAGAAAAAAAGAAACTTTTTTCTTTCATTTCGGATCTTTTTACAAATAATACAAAAACAAATATAACTGTATGATAAAGTTTTTGCATAATTGTTTGATAAAAATATGAATTACTTTAGGTTAAGATTTAATGTCATAGTCATAGCTCTTCACTTCACTTCTGATTAAAATCAAGGGGAGCAGTCACGTTTGAACTGGTGATCTCTCTATGTCCGGCACATTTTAATAACAAAAGCTATGTTTAAAAAATGTGGGCGAATTTCAAAGCTTACAGTCATATCCGGTATATGAAGGAAGTCGCCCTCTGCTCTTCCCACTCAAGTTTTTTATTCCTTCAAAAAAATCTTCTTATTGTTCTAAATAAACGACTCTTGTTTTTCAAGAGTCGTTACTGAAAAATTGGGACAAAATTATACAACTACAGAAAAGAGAATAATGAGGACTTTTTTCCCAAAACAGTGAACCAACAAAACCTATTTGAATATTTCGACCCTATATGTAAGGGCCGTCTTCAGCAAAGAAAATAATAAACAATAAAACACTTACAATACAAGTTTTCGGTCAAAAATCCATTGTTTTTTTTTAAATAGCTTTGGCGTCATTACTTCTTAACGAAAAGTTCAGCCAAAACTGTGTGATAAAAGCTAACATTTTACAAGCTAAAAAGGTTCATTCATTGAACAAACTGTATTTATTAAAAATTGGAATAATTTCTTATTGCGATATTTGCCTTCTCTGCAGCTAATCTTGTAGTTCTTTTGGGATTGGGCTTGTTTTTATTCGTTCCTATTTTGTTTTATTTTGAATGAGATTATTTTCTATAATTAATTTTGTGTACATAGGTTTGAGTGCGTATTCACCTAAGTCTCTATTTAGGGATGTATTATTATTTAAGTTTCATTTGATTTCGATTGCCTTGTGGACAGTTTGTTTGGTTCCTAGGTCATTGCTAATTAGAATTGTTTCGTAGAAAAGATTTTTAACCGAAAACTTTTACTGTAAGTGTTTTATTCTTTATTATTTTCTTTGCTGAAGACGGCCCTTAGATATAGGGCCAAAATATTCAAATAGGTTTTGTTGGTTCACTGTCTTGGGAAGTCCTCGTTATTCTCTCTTCTGTAGTTGTATTATGGAAAGGCAGTGTGGTCTTCGTCATTATTTGGGACAGAATTAAGATATCAGCGTAAAGAGCAAGATTTTTAGGAGGAGTTAACCCCCTTCATATACTTAATAATTTCTGTTCATTTTAAGGTTTAAAGTTTCTCCTTTCTTTCAATTGAAAAAACTTGTTTTTTTATTACAATTTTTGATGGCTTTTTAAATAATACTGAGAAATCCGACTCTACATCCACGGAAAAATGCCTCATCCCCAGGGATATCTTTTAGACAATACAATAACGATTAAATTTACCCCAGATAATTACCATAAACATCTCCACACTTATTGAGCCTTCAAAGAGAAAGTAATGCAAATTAAAAGAAATTCGTATAGGAATTTTGGCATATTCCTCCAGTGTAAAATTCCCCTGTAACATTCAGCCCCATAAACTTTCTTCCCAAACGAAATCCTTCCAACAGAGAGTTCAACACCCCTCCCCCACCCAAAATTTGTATGCAAACTTTCCAAAAATAAAAACTTTACGTAAATAATGGACAAATTTCATGACCTTCCCCCAAAGTCTGTGGTTTCTATGTTATATCCAAACGCATAGTTTTTAGATCTTTAGCTATGCTGAACAAAATGGCTATCTAAAAATTTTGATCGGGCTATTTTGGTGAAAAGCATGGGAAGGGGCTTTCTGCCCTCCAATTTTTTGGTCACATAAAAAGGAACTAGAACTTTTAATTTCCGTTCTATTGATCCCTCTCCAGACATTATAGGACCATTGGTTTGATACGATGGCCTTTGGGAGGGGGACAAAAACAAGTAAACGGGCATCTGTGATCTTTCATCTGGTGGAAATTACTAAAATCAATATTTTTCCAGATAGGAGCTTGAAACCCTAACAGTAGGGTTCTCTTCTATGCCGAATCTAGTGGCGTGGTTTTCATTAAGGTTCTTTGACTTATAGGGGAAATTTCCCCTTATTTTCAAAAATCAGGCAAATTTTGTCAGGTTTTTGATATTTATTGGGTAGCACTAAGCTTAATAAATCTTATATATCTGGATTCTTGTATATCTTTATATAAGATTTATAATAAATCTTATATATCTTTGGATGCATTATGTGCATCCAAACTGTCAAAAGGACTTAGTTGAGTAGATGTCGGCAGTTTCTCAAGAGCATCTAAGCGTATCAATTTGAAACTTCCAGGGAATGTTGAGGGGCATTGAAAAAAACTTTCAAAGAAAATATATGCATGCAAGTTGTCAAATGTAGAATGAGTTACAACTTAAGAATGGTAGTGGGCATAAAGTTGTAACTTTCAAGGCTTGTTGAGACGGATGTTGCAGTTGAACTAATTAAAGAAACTATGTGAGTCCAGGCTGTCAAAATGGAATACATAGAATTTCTCAAGACTCATTAAAGTATTAAGTTGAAACTTTTAGGGAATGTTGAAATAATGAAAAGACACCATATGTATCCAAATTGTAAAGAGAACATATCTGCAATATTCAGGAACAGGTAAATGTACTAAGGAGAAAGTTTTAGAGCATGATGAGCTAATCAAAAACACTATGTGCATTCAGGAGGAATATTGACAATCGGCGAATTCACTATGTTGACAAAAGGACGAATCTGCAATATGTCAGAAACGAGCAGAGATATCAAGTTGAAACTTTTAGACCATGTTAATGAGGATGCTCAACCTAATCAAATGAGGCTGTCTGCACTCTTATCAAAAGAGCATGTTTACAATATCTTGAGAACGGCTCGATTCATCAAGTAACGGCTTACGATGCTGATATGCAACGGCTTTTCACTTACGCCACGGGTATGGGTATTGATGAATTTTTCGGGGAATGCTGAGGGAGATATCGAATTAATTCAAAAGTCAATATACGCATTCAGGTTGTCAAAAGGATGGATCAGCTGTAACTCAGGAACAGCTAAGGATTTTAAGTTGAAATTTTTTAGAGAGTGTTGTGTTGAAATAAATCAGAAGTCTTTAAGACACATCTGTAATGTCTCAGAAGTAGCCTAGTGCATTAAGCTGAAATTTTCAGAAGAAGCTGAGAAGGATTTCAAACTAAATCAAAAGACACTATGTGCATTTACGTTGTCAGTAGAGAGAATGTGCTTTATCTGTGGAACGACCAACGGTATAAATTTCAAACTCTCTGAGGGCCTTGGGCTAATGTATCTGTGGAACAGCTGTGGAAAGTATCTTGGGCTAGAGTAAGACACTGTGTGCATCCAGATTGTTAAAAGCGATTACTTACAATGTCTGAAAAAAACAGCTGGAGGTAATAAGTTGAACTATTCAGGAAATGAGAGAATATTGAACTACTGTGATAACTTGAAAAATGTTGACTATTTTATAATTTAAAGACCTTTCCCCAGGAGCTGTGGGGGCTCTTGTTATCTCCAAAAACATAGTTTTTCGACTTTTTAGCTATGCTGAACAAAATGGCTATCTCAAAATTTTATTCTGACGATTTCGAGAAAACGTAGCGTGGGAGAGGCTCTAGTTGCCCATTAATCTTTTTGTTCACTTTAAATAGACACTAGAACTTTCCATTTCTCAATATTCTAGGACCAATTGGTCGATACAATCACCCCTGGTAAAACCAGAAAAGAATACAGTGCAAAAAACTAACAAATGAACGTGTAACTTTTGAAAATCTTTCCTTTGAAAAAAAAATGTACAAAACTCAACGTTTTTGAAGATAGGAGCTTGAAACCTGTAAAGTAGGGTTCTCTGATACACGGAATCTGATGGTGGGGTATTCTTTAAGATTTATTATCTTTAGAAGGGTGTTTCCCTCATTTTTTGAAAATCAGGCAAAAATTCTCTGGTTCGTATCCTTTGTTAAGTAGGACTAAACTTAAAAAAAATATATATTTGGAATCAGAATAATAAACCAATTTTTCTGATGTATCTGTTGGTATCAAAATTCCATTTTTTACAATCTTGGTTACTATTGAGCCTGGTCACTCCTTACTTACAGTTCGTTACCACGAACTGTTTGATATTATGTGACTTAATATATGCTCAAATTTGGTACAATGATTTAATCTAAGAAAAAAATTTCTTAAATCAAAATATGATCAACATTTAATAGAATAAATGATATAATATAAGAAATAGAAGAAAACATTATGAATATTAACAATAAAATAGTATAGAATTTTATGTATAGGATAATTGAATTATAGAATTATAAAATCTGTACCTACAGAATGTGTATAGAATTTGTTAGGTAGCTTTGTAAAATGCTCAAAAAGATCTATTTTATGGGGGTTATCTATTGAGGGATTTTTTGCTGCATGGTAAGGGCATAAAGAAGTTAATAAGATTTTATTGAGTGGATAGGGGCTGGAATTTTTAAAAGCATAAGTTATAAAGGACAAAGACAGACGAATTGTATGTTATTAAAGAAACGTAAGAATTAACATTTGAGAGGGCACATAGCCAAGTCTTTGTGTGTCTGCAATAATAGCATTGACTTGTAAGCAGAAAAGAAAACTATCCTACCTCATCAATATCAACCTCCTGATTCTGGACCTTGGCAATCGACCAGACAACAACAATCAATAGGGGAAAACCTAGAAGAGAATTGGCAATAAGCCTGTGCAGTTTCAAAAAGGTAAATCAAAATTTAAAAAGTTTTATCATCAAAAGTAGTAAAAGTTTATACCATGTCCAGTCCCCTGTACCACCCATCCACTCAAGGCATCCTGTCTACTCCGTACCAGAAGCGGTTCTATGTGTAAATTTTACACAAGATCATAATAATCCAACTTCTTCGGTATAGAGAGACGGGCAATCAAACAGTTCGTGGTAACGAACTGTAGTAAGGAGCGACCCGGCTCAATAGTAAATGAAACTCTAAAAACGTAAAAGTAAGTTATTTACTGTTTTATAAAGTAGCATTAATAGAAAGAGTCAAACCTTAGCGTAAAGAGCGAGGCGTTGAGGAGAGAACAGCCCCTTTCATACCCGGAGTAACTTCTGTTCGTTTTAAGTTTTAATGTTGCTCCTTACTTTCAGTTAAAAAAAGACTTTTTTTTCATTTCAAACCTTAAATATAAAAAACTGAAACTATTGAACCTCTTTTTCAGAGGAATATTGTTTAGAATACTTAACCATTTCGTTGTTGAGTAATAGCTTCCATATTCTGCTTGAAGGGGGGAGTGGGTATAGTGGCAGAAATAGGAGATCATCCCTTATGTGTTGGAATGATATGCCAATAAATGGAAACAAGAACATAGAAATAAGCCTCTTTTTTGAAATTAGGGCCGGCTTGGTTTCAAAGTTTGGGGAGAGCTACTTTCCTATCCTTAAGTTGTCATAAAATATGCGTTATCTCCTTGCAATTTAGCATGAAAACAAGATTTTTCTAAATTGAAAGTTTTTTTTTATAAATTCAAGTGAAAACTTCTTTCGTATTAATCTCAAGGGTTGAATATTTATAATTATAGTACATACTAAATCTTAGCATTTAATATTAAATTTTAATAGTATTAAATATCAAGGAAGGGTACAAAAAAAGTCCAAGAGTGGAAAAATGCTTTAAAGATGCATTCTTTTTTCTGCTTGTTACAGGGATATTAAATCTTTTGTATTTTCTATCCTTCAAGGAAGAAAGGGGTAAATAAACCGAACTGGGTCGTATCCAATATTTTGTTTCGGAGGGAGGGGGGCTTGAAATTTTTCAAAGACATTAAAAAATTGTTTATATTCATTTTTTTACGTTTTCATGAGTTGAAAAAACATCTCAGAAGGAGGGGGTGTCAAGCCGCCTAACCCCCCCCCTAAATGTGGCTTTGAAATTTCAAGTACTCATTTTATGTAAATTATGAGACTGGGTTAAAGATTTTGATTTTCGACATTTTGGCACACAATAAAACTCGGTATGCAACAGTAAGACCAATTAGTTGTAAAAAAATATTATATATATATTTAACTACGTAAAGTTTGCGAATATACAACATTATTGGCTGTCCCATTGTCTGTGCATATAAATAGATTGTCAGGTTTAACGACTCTTGAACATGCAACATATAATTGTCCATAGGAAAAACAATCTGTGTTCAGATCTATACCTCATTATCCTAATGATTGCCCTTGAGCTTTGTTGATGGTGATTGCTAATTGAACATGCCCTGTGTCCCCGTCGTCATTTATATACCCCCCTGTGCCCCCCGGCGTCCCCGTTGTTATTGTTTCCCTTTGTCCCGGTCGTCTTTTGTGTCCCGGTGTCCCAGTCTGTAATTTCTCTTTGAGTGTCGCGGTCGTCATTTATATTCCCTGTGTCCCGGTGTCCCGGTCGTCATTTTTGTCCCGGTCCTCATTTGTGTTCCGGTGTCCCGGTCTGTAATTTCTCTTTGAGTGTCCTGGTCGTCATTTATATTCCCTGTGTCCCGGTCGCATTTGTGTCCCGGTGCTTTGTTGATGGTGATTGCTAATCGAACATTCCTTGTGTCCCGGTCGCTTTCTCTTTGAGTGTCCCAGTCGTCATTTATATTCCCTATGTCCCGGTGTCCCGGTCGTCATTTGTGTCCCGATGTCCCGGTCTGTAATTTCGTCAGTCGACAAACATGACGTCAGTCGACACACAAACATGACGTCACTCGACAGACACATAGACAACTTATTTTTATAGATATAGATTGAGACTGAACAGACGTAGATATAATTCATAAGAAAGTTTATTTTTATTTGAAACTCTCTTGATTTTTGAATACTGTCTTTTGTATTTATTTCTCTCGCCTATAATAGCTTATTTAATCTTGAAACTTTTTTTCTTTTTCTAGAATACATCACTGTTCCTTTTTTCCCCAAACGCTTTTTCTATGGTTTTCTTCGGAACTCCAGGAGGGCTACGACCCCCAAGTACTCTCCCTCTAATTAGCACTCCCAGATAAGATTTCAGTTTGGAAAAAATACCCTATTCTTGTTGGTAATTGCTTTTACAAAGTTTTTGCTTAAATTATAACTGCTTACATAATTTTAGTGTGAAAAAGAATGAGAACAGTTTAGTTTTTGAGGCTATCTTTCTATGGCTAATGAAGAGGAAAATTATTGCCAATCCATTGTTAATCTGATACCAGTTTTGTAATGGCAAGATGTCACCTGGAATAACTTGGTACAAGTCTGGGAGTAATTGAGGGGAGGGGCAATTTAGGTTTATAATGAAACACTAAAAATTACATTGTTTATTTTCTAAGGGAGGGGGAGGGGCATTTTTCAATGTAAACACCCCAAAAAATTATTTTGGGAGGAGGGGGCAAATAATTTTTCCCAAGCTATTTAATTTTTTTATTGGAAATTACGGGAGGGTTACGACCAAAAAGTATTCTCCGTCTATTCAACACCCCTGGAAAAATTGCTTTTACAAAGTTTTTGCTTATATTACAACTGCTTATACATTTTTTAGTCTGTAGAGTAGCAAAAACATTTTTTTTTTAAGGTTCTTTTTCTATGGCTAACAACGGGTAAAATCACTGCCGACCACCATGAATTTTGAACTTGTCGCCAGCCTGGTAATGAACACGTTATCACTTGGAATAGATTGGGACAAACCTGGGAGTAATTGGGAAGAAATCTGCCGTTTTGTTGCTTTTATATTGAAAATGCTAAAAAAATATTGTTTCCAATATAAAGGGAGGGGGGCATTTTTCAATAAAATACTAAAATATTTTAAAATCTGGAAGGAGAGAGGCAAATAATTTTTCATATTTTCTATATTTTTCTTGGAAGCTGCGGGAGGGCTACGACCGACATGTGTTCTGCCTTTGTTTAGTACTCCTAGAAAAGGTTGTATTTAGAAAAATTATTATCCTTGTGAGGAATTGCTTTAAAAGAGTTAATGTTTATATTATTACTGCTTAAAAATTTTCTAGTTTGTAAAATAATGAGAACATGCTTGTTTTTTAAGGCTCTCTTTCTATGAATAGCGACGAGGAAAATTTGTCTCGATAGTCATCCATTTTGAATTTGACAGTAGCCCAGTAATAGCGAGTTACCACCTGGAACAACTTGAGATAAATATGGGAGTAATTCGGGGGCAATATAGTGTTTGGTTGCTTTTTTCTGGAAATGAAAATCCTAAAAAATGTATTGTTTCACATACAGAAAAAAATATGAATACATATAGGGGACGTTTTTCAATGAAAATACAAAAATATATCTTAGGGAGGGGGGTAGGTAAATAATTTTCCCAAAGGATTTTTCCATGTTTTCTTGGGAGCCACGCAAGAGCTACAACCATCAAGTGGCTCCCTCTATTTTAGACTCCTGGGAAATAATTTATTTAAGAAAAATTATCATATTCTAGTGGAGAATCACTTTTACAAAGTCATAGCATATATTATTATTACTGACACATTTTCTACCGTGAATTATAACAAGAAAGTTTTTGTTGTTGAAGCGTCTCTTTCTTTGACTAATGATGAGAAAAATTATTGCCAATCAGCATCCATTTTGTATCTATTGTGAATAATGACGAGGACATTCTTTGTGTTTAAGCACATCTTTCTTTGGCTAATGACGAGAAAAATTACTGCCGATCAGCATCCATTTTGTATTCACTCTGAATAATGACAAAAACGTTCTTGTTGTTTAAGTATTTTTTTTCAGCTAATGACGTGAAAAATTACTGCCGATCAGTATCGATTTTGTATCCACTGTGAATACCTATGAGAACGTTCCTGTTGTTAAAGCATCTCTTTATTTGGCTAATGACAAGAAAAATTACTCCCAGTCGGCATCCATTTTGTATCTACTGTGAATAACGACGAGAACATTCTTATTGTTTAAGTATATCTTTCTTAGGATAATAACGAGAAAAATTAAATGCCGATCAGCATCCATTTTGTATTCACTCTGAATAATGATGAGAACGTTCTTGTTGTTCAAGCATCTCTTTCTTTGGCTAATGACGAGAAAAATTACTGCCGATCAGCATACATTTTGTTTTCACTCTGAATAATAAAGAGAACGTTCTTGTTCTTTAAGTTTTTTTTTTCGGCTTATGACAAGAAAAATCACTGCCGATGGGCATCGATTCTGTATCCACTGTGAATACTGACGGGAACGTTCTTGTTGTTTAAGCATCTCTTTATACGGCAAATGACAATTAGCCAATTACTGCCAATCAGCATTCATTTTGTATCTACTGTGAATAATGACGAGAACATTCTTATTGTTTAAGTATATCTTTCTTTGGATAATGACGAGAAAAATTAAATGCCGATCAGTATCCATTTTGTATTCACTCTGAATAATGGTGAGAAAGTTCTTGTGGCTTAAGCATCTCTTTCTTTAGCTATTGACGAGAAAAATTCCGATTGGCAGCCATTTTGTATCAACTCTGAATAATGACAAGAACGTTCTTATTGTTTAAGCATTTCTTTCTTTGGCTCATGACGATAAAAATTACTGCCGGTCGGTATCCAATTTTTATTCGCTGTGAATAATGATGAAAATGTTCTTGTTGTTTAAGCATCTATGTCTTTGGGTAATGACGAGAAAAATTACTGCCGATCGTCATTCATTTTGTATCCACTATGAATAATGATGAGAACGTTTTTGTTGTTTAAGCATCTTTTTCTTTGGCTAATAATGAGAACAATTGCTGCCAATTGGCATCCATTTTGTAACCACTCTGAATAATGACGAGAACGTTCTTGTTGTTTAAGCATCTCTTTCTTTGGCTAATAACGAGAAAATTACTGCCGATCTGCATCCGTTTTGTATCCACTCTGATTAATGACGAGAACGTTCTTATTGTTTAAGTATCTTTTTCTTTGACTAATGACGAAAAAAATTACTGCCCATCACCAACTATTTTCTATTCAACATCAGGCTGGTATGGTAAGTTGGTAAAAAAAAAAAGAATTGAAATAGAGCTGATGACTACAATAATGAAACAGCGATATAACTGTGACGGAAGCATCTTAGAGAGGAAGAAAAGAGAGTAAAAGAAAGAAAGAGGTGCAATAGAGGTAAACAGCGAGAGCAGGAGAGAGAAAGAGAGAGTTTTGAAGCTTCATTAGCTTTGGAAGCAACAAAGAAAAGACCATGAGAACTAAAACCAACAAGGTACATTTTTAATCAATGAAGCAAAATGGAAAGAGGCGAAGAAGATTTTAATTTAAATAAAATATTGACCTGCCGAAACTAGATTATAAAAGATTGTGGTAAACAATCGATATAGATAAAAGTAAAATCAAGGAACCCAAAAGACTAAGAAAAGCAAAACAAAAAACCGCAAAGAAGCCCATTTCCAAACATAAGCAAGAAGGTGAAAAAATTCAATAAATGCTCAAAAGGGCCATCAACGTTACCCTTGGCCTTTTATTGCGCCCTTGCTTTAATTCAAATGATCTACTTTTGTTCTCATTGACTCTGATTAGCTATTTAGGAGAAAATACTACATAAATGCTCTGTCTCCATGTGGAGAAAATACCCAAGTAGCTTTCTTCCCCAAAATGAAGTCCTGCATTGTCGTAAGGGAATTGAAAGTTTTTCGCCTAAATTATGGCCAGACACTCTTACCCGAAGAAGTATAAATTTAAAGCACATAGAACCAGAGAGTTTATTTGTGAAAAATCTTGTGATTCAAAATTTTTAATTCTTTATCCTGGTTTAAATTCGCCCACAAGAAGTTTTAGATCGAAACATGTCAAAGATATTGGCTATTATTTTTGATATACCCCTTGACTTACAAAATACATCAAAAAATATAAATTAAATTTGAGGAGACTTTTTACCAAACAAGTACACAAAAGCAACCTCTCGTTTGGTTTTTGTATAATTTTTCAAATGCAACATCAAATGCATTTTCAGTGGATGAAGTAAACTAGCTAACTATTGTTAAGCACAATTTTGACTAACAAATGTTAGTCACAACTTCAAATGTATTTTCAGTGGATGAAGTAAAATAGCTGACTATTGTTAGTCACGCAATCGCTCACGGAAAAATCAAATTGACAAGAATCAGATAAATTCTTTGGTTTTTAGAAAGAAGAAAAACCGAAATATTAAAAAAATGACAAGAAGAAAAAACTAACTTATAAATCGATGGTATTTATGGTAGTTTTTTTTTAAGAAGAAAAACAGACTTGGCCTTTCATTTTGGGCAAGAAGAAAACAAGTTATTAAAAAAGAAAAAAAAATAAATAAAAAATAAAACAGATATCATTTATAGCAGCATCTAGTCAATATTTCCAGCATTTGATATCTTTCAGCATGTGACGTCATTGGCTTTTTGCCAATGACGTCGATTACTATACTAGTATATCATATAAGCATTTCTTATGACATCTTATAAGCATTTTCTTATATGATGTAATGCATAGCATAAATAAGGTTGTTGAGTTTCCGACGCATCATTTATTTTTATAACATAATGTCTATTGGAAGGCCTAAAAAATAAGAATAAAACAGACTTAGCCTTTAATTTTGGGCGAGAAGAAAACAAACTATCAAAAAAGACAAAAAAAAATATATATTAAAACAGGTAGCAATTATCGTCTGACTTCCAGCATTTGATACCCAAGCTGATTCCTGAAAGTTTCATTCAAATGGCTCTATTATATTCTTTAAAATAAACAAGAGAATATGCTGGGAAAGCCACTGTTTACCCTAAGTGTAGCAAGGGGGAAAACAGTAGTACCTACCCCATCCAATGACGCTGTAAGTAAATAGACGAAGCTTGTCAGCTGAAAATGTTTCTACGACAAGCATGTATAGGTAAAGACCTGGAAAAAGAAATTCAATAACTAATTATTATATTCAATATTAAAAGTATAAATAAATAATTTAATTAAGCACTAATTATGTCATGGCAAAAAACCAAAACCCGACCCTTTTAAATAATAACTATTTGAGATTTTTTTCTTGAAGAAGAAGGGGCGTTAGTTGGAACTATAGGAAATTCCTGCAGGGGAGATTAGGGCTGCAGAAAAAGGGCAACCCTCAACAGATTTCATTTATTCATTCCCTTTTTACATGTACTTTGAAAACCAAATCCAAGAAAGAAAACCAACTTCAAGAAAGAAAACCAACTTCAAGAAAGAAATAATAATAAAAAAAGCTGAAAGCAAAGTAACATTAGGAATTGGAGGAGGAGGTTGAAAAATTTAGGGCCGCTTAGAAGAAGTATGATAGCTTTGAAAGCAATAATGGTGCATACCTGTGATCAAGAATAGCAGTTATCAAATCTGTAGCTTGTGTGTTTTTTATTTTTCATCTTAAAATACATAGAAGTCTTGCAAAAGGACAAGCAAGCTTAGAGACGTAGTCTAGTGATTGTTGTAACTTTAGTGTTAAAGGTGGAGTTTCTTGAAGCATGTTCGAAACAAATGTTTATTGTATCCTATCCTTTTCCATAAATTAAAAAAAACAAGTTTTTTCTAACTGAAAGTAAGGAGAAATATTAAAACTTAAAACGGACAGAAATTACCCCGTATATGAAAGGGGCTGTTCCCTCTTCAACGCCCTGCTCTTTACGCTTAAGTTTTTACTGTTTTAAAAGTTAGAGTTGAGAGAAAGAGTCAAACTTTAGCGCAAAGAGCAGGACGTTGAAGAGGGAACATCCCCTTTTTATGCCGTAGCAAAAAACATGTTTTTTGCCGTAGCAAAAAACAGCAAATTTGCAGTCTCCGGTATTTGTCGTCATTACTTTTAGGATTCGAGTTGGCAAGAGAGGATAGCCCGCAAATTTGGCTAGGAATAAATCACCGATTTTAATATTCGCAGGATTCATGCCTAGTAAATGAAATATTATAAAGTGAAAGAAACTTATCTTTCTGTGACGGCCGAGCCTCATTAATGTATCCAAGTGAACAATCAGTCCAAACTGTACGAGGTCAGCCCAATTGCTAATCCTTCTCTACACTACAAAGTGTAATTAACGCACAGGCAAATAATATACAATTATCTCTACACACCACACTTGGCTATCGTATCTAATTTTCTCAATTCAAAACACTAAAAATCTGATTCTGTAATAAATTCAATTATCAGATTGCACAATTTCTGTAGTCACTGAATTAATTCATAGCTAAGGAATCAGGTTCAAACAATTCAAAAGTTCAAACAGTTGTAATCCCTTTGAGAGCTAGTTCAATACTGCAGCATATCAGTATACTGCAGGCATCTTCTTTGAATTAAATTTATTTTTTTCGGTAATCTCGGTTAATACGATTTTTTCTGATATTAAGATAAATAGAAACATTCAAATCGAAATAAAGATTTTTAATTTTATGGATGGCTTAAGAATATTAAGTGGAAACTTTCAGGGCATGATGAGGGGGATGTACAACTGATGAAAAGGCAATACGCGCATACTTCCTTATATGAAATTACTCCATATATGAAAGGGACTTTCAAAACAGTAAAAACCTTTAGCGTAAAAAGCGGGTTGTTGAAGAGGAAAAGTCCCTTTCATATACGAGTAATTTCATATAAGGAAGTATGCGCGTATTGCCTTTTCGTCAGTTGTACATCCCCCTGAAAGTTTCCACTTATTATTCTCAAGCCATTCACAAAATTAAAAATCTTTATTTCGATTTGAATGTTTCTATTTCTTATAATATTAGGAAAAACTTTATAACCGAGATTGCCGAAAAAATGAATTTAATTCAAAGATGATGCCTGCAGTATACTGATATGCTGCAAATTAGGTCTCAAAGGGATTACACCTGTTTGAAATTTTGAATTGTTTGAACTTGATTCCTTGCCCATGAATTAATTCAGTGAATACAGCAATTGTGCAATATGATACTTGGATTTATCACACAATCAGATTTTTGGCGTTTTGAATTCAGAAAATTAGACACGATAGCCAAGTGTGGTGTGTAGAGAAAATTGGATATACTTTGCCTGCTCGTTAATTACACTTTTTAGTCTAGAGAAAGATTAGCAGTTGGGCCGACCTCGCACAGTTTGGACTGATTGTTTACTTGGACACATTAGTGAAGCTCGGCCCTCACGGAAAGATAAGTTTCTTTCACTTTATAATCTTTCCTTTACTAGGCATGAATCCTCCGAATATAAGAATCGGTGATTTATTCCCGAATTTGCGGGCTATCCATCGAATTTGCCAAATTTGCCAAATTTGCGGGCTATCCACTCTGGCCAATCTGAATTCTAGAGGTAATGACGACGAATACCGGAGACTGCAAATTTTCTGTTTGTTGCTACAGCAAAAACACGTTTTCTGCTACGGCAAAAAAGGGGCTGTTCCCTCTTCAACGCCCTGCTCTTTGCGCTAAAGGTTGACTCCTTCTCTCAACTCTACTTTTTAAAACCGTAAAAACCTTAGCGTAAAGAGCAGGGTGTTGAAGAAGGAACAGCCCCTTTCATATACGGGTTATTTTCTGTTCGTGTTAAATGTTGCTCCTTACTTTCAGTTAAAAAAACTTGTTTTTTTATTTAATTTCTGAACGTTTTTTAGATAATCCATGTTTTGATTTCGGCTCTCCTCAGATGAATAATTAAAGAAAAATTTGCATATTTATTAATTTGGCTAGATGGCTTTCTCATAGTTTTGATCGAATGATTTTGATAAAAAAGGAGGAGGAGGAGGCCCAGTCACCCTCCAATTTTTACGGTACTTAAAAAGGCAACTAGAACTTTTCGTTTTTTACGAACATTATCATTAATAAAAGATATATGTAACGAATTAGCTTACGTAACAAACTTCAATACCTCGGCTTCACCCACTCGTGAATACCTCGCTCTTTATACTAAAGCTTAAATTTTGCCCCCTGAATCACAAAGGCCGTAGTTTAAATAGTTGAAATTATTAAAAATGCTTTAGCGTAAAGACTGAGGTATTAGGAAGAGGTGAACCCCTTATATGCGTAAGATTTTCTGTTCGATTTTAATTTTTAATGCTACTCCTTACTTTCAGTTGAAAAAAATTTTGCATATTTATTTTTCACTGTTTTTTTTTAAATAATGCTAGAAAATTCTGCGCCCCCTTTATGGAAATCTTCTTCTCCCATGACAGATTCCTCCATGGAAAGAATCCCCCACATAACCCCATTTTCACAGCCCCCCTCCCAACCAAAAATTCCCCTGAAAACGTTTGTACACTCCTCAAATACCATTACTATATGCAAACACTGGTCAAAATTTTGTAAGTTGCCTCCCCTCCCACGGGGACTGTGGGGGAGTAAGGTGTCCCCAAAGACATAGTTGTTAGCTTTTTCAAATGTGCTGAATAAAATGGATATCTCAGAATTTAGGTCCGACGACTTCGGAAAAAAAATGAGCGTGGGAGGGGAACTAGGTACCCTCCATTTTTAGGTCACTTAAAAAGGACACTAGAACTTCTCATTTCCGTTCTAATTAGCCCTCTTGCAAAATTCTAGGACCACTGGGTCGATACGATCACCTCTAAGAAAAATCCAAAAAAACAACAAATAAACACGTATCCGTGATTTGTCTTCTGGCAAAAAATACAAAATTTCACATTTTTGTAGATAGGAGCTTGGAACATGTACAATAGGGTTCTCTGATACGCTGAATCTGATGGTAAGATTTTCGTAAGGGTTATATGACTTTTAGGGGGTGTCTCCCCCTATTTTCTAAAATAGGACAAATTTTTCCAGGCTCGTAACTAAACTTGATGAAACTTATATATTTGAAATCAGCATTAAAATACGATTCTTTTGGTGTAACTATCGGTATCAAAATTCCATATTTTAGAGTTTTGATTACTATTGAGCCGGGTCGCTCCTTACTACAGTTCGTTACCATAAACTGTTTGATAACTACAAGCAACAGTAATTTTTGTAATTTTATACATTGTAGCAGAAAACGAAGATGAACTAGATATATATTTTCCTCCAGGAGAGTAGGAAATGAAGATCCCGAATATAGTAAATTGTTATTTATGTTACGTAGTAAAACTGCTTTGAAGCTTAAAACGAGCATGATTAACCGTGAAAGTGTCGGTTCAACATCCATTATAATTTGGACCGATACTGAGTTTATTTCAATTAAATAAAAAAAGACAAGTTTTTATAAATGAAAGTAAGGAGCGACATTAAAACTTAAAACGAACAGAAATTACCCCGTATATGAAAGGGGCTTTTCCTTCTCAACGCCCCGCTCTTTACGCTAAAGTTTGACTCTTTCTCTTAACTCTACATTTTAAAACAGTAAAAAACTTTAGCGTAAAGATCGGGGCGTTGAGAAAGAAAAGCCCCTTTTATATACGGAGTAATTTCTGTTCGTTTTAAATTTTTATGTCGCTCCGTACTTTCATTTAAAAAAAATAGTTTTTTTTATTTCATTTCTGAACGTTTTTGAATCAATGCATGCTTTGATTTTGGCTCTCCGCAGAGGAATAATTGAAACGAAATTTGTATATTTATTTTTTTTGGCTAAATAGTTTTCTCATAATTTTGATCGAATGATTTTGAGGGGAAAAAAGCGGGAGAGGATGCTTAGTTGCCCTCCGATTTTCCGTTAATTAAAAAGGCAACTAGAACTTTTAATTTGTTACGAATCTTTTTATGAGTAAAAGATATATGTAACTTATAAAATAGCTTACGTAAAGAACTTTTTAATAGTCATGTTTTTAATACATATATGAGGGGGTTCATCCCCTCTTCAGTACCTCGCTCTTTACACTAAAGCTTAAATTTTTTCCCAATTCATTAAGAATGACCCCTGAAAAACAAAAGCCGCAGAATAAATAGTTGAAATTACTAAAAATACTTTAGCGTAAAGAGTGAGGTATTAGGAAGAGGTGAACCCCTCACATATATTGCTTACTCATATATACTGCTTACTTCCAGCTGAAAAAAAACTTTTTCATATTTTTTTTTTTAAGTAATGCTAGTAAATCCTGCGCTCCCTTCATGGAAATTTTCTTCCCCCATGACAAAGTCCTCGATGGAAAGTTCCCCCAGCATATCCCCCTCTTCTCAACCCCTACCTCCACGCCTGTACACTTCCCAATAACCATTATTATATGTAAGCACTGGTCAAAGTTTTGAACTTGTAACCCCTTCCACGGGGACTGTGGGGGAGTAAGTCGTCCCCAAAGAAATAGTTATAAGGTTTTTTGACTACGCTGTATAAAATGGCTATCTCAGTATTTTGATTCTTTGTTTTTGGGAAAATAATTAGCGTGGGAGGGGGCTAGGTGCCCTCCAATATTTTTGGTCACTTAAAAAGGGCACTAGAACTTTTCAATTCCGTTAGAATGAGCCTTCTTGCAACATTCTAAGACAACTAGGTCGATGCAATCACCCCTGGAAAAAAAAACAAACAAACAAACAAATAAACACGCATCCGTGATCTGCCTTCTGGCAAAAAATATAAATCCCACATTTTTGTAGATAGGAGCTTGAAACTTCTACAGTGTGGTTCTCTGATACGCTGAATCTGATGGTGTGATTTTTGTTAAGATCCTATAGCTTTTAGAGGGTGCTTCCCCCTATTTTCTAAAATAACGCAAATTTTCTCAGGCTCGTAACTTTTGATAGGTAAGACTAAACTTGATGAAAACTTATATATTTAAAATCAGCATTAAAATGCAATTCTTTTGATGTAGCTATTGGTACCAAAGTTCCATTTTTTAGAGTTTTGGTTACTATTGAGCCGGGTCGCTCCTTACTACAGTTCGTTACCACGAACTGTTTGATATCAGCTTGATTTTTATTTGCTGGGCAATTTTCCATAAGGCTTTTCACTCATTTTTGGTTTAAATTACCTCAGCTAACCTTACTCAGATGATTATTCCGGACTCAGAATAAGCTTCTGGGACATTTTGAATACTATGCATGAGCGTTTTCGAATCACACCATGTTAATTGAGGGATGAATTGTCGTTAGTTTTGTAAAAAAAAGCTAACTTTTGAAATATTTATTTTAAACGGGGAAAATTTACCTTGTAAATTTTAAATAAAATTCATATTTGTAGATTATAATTTATGTTTAAAAAACAGTGAATCAAAATTCCAGCAAACTAACAATTATTCAATCAATAAATAAACAGATTAAATTATTAAATTAAATTAAGTCATTAAACAGTTAAAATTAAATTAGGTCAAATAGATTTAACTAAGGCTTCCCTCACAATCAGGTATTTTGAGCCGGGTTGCTCCTTACAACAGTTCGTTACCACGAACTGTTTGATATTAGATATATAAAAGCAATTGTTAAGGAGGAGGGGGGGCCTTCAAAACTCCGCTTTCTTATTATCTCACGAACTACAACATTTTCCGTATGTTTCAAGATTTTTCTAATATTTGCTTGATTTTTTGTTTCTGAAATACATTCCTTCCTACATGCTTGGATGTATGGTTAGACTTTTAGGAATGATTTTTCTTTTAACAGCTAACCTATTATGACAGATTTGACATTGACGGCGTTGTGTTATGTCAAGTTTGCTATTAGAAAACAATCAAAAAATATACGAGTTTTTACTAGGTCAAGTGAAAAACAAATAATTATACAAGAGTCTCCCTGGAAAGATATGTTGGATTCTAACACACTGAGGTGATGGATCAGCTACAAGCTATAGGTGATAGCTACAAGTCACAGCTACAAAAACTACAGGTGATGATTACAGAAAAAAAAGATGTCGGTGCTGCAAGATAAGCTGCTTTGGTGCAAATTCACGTTCAAGTCGTTTTCAAGGGGGAAAAGTTACGGGCACATATGCAAAAATTTTTTTAAATAGAGGGCTAAAAACAAGCAAAATAGGTTAATTATTTGACTGTCGTCGAATATCTGGCCTGTAACAAGGGCCATTGGTGTGAACCTATAATCTTAGCCTGCGTCAACCCAACTCCGAATAAGTTCCCCTGATATATTCTAATAACTTAAATAGTATGAATATGTGAGAGGAAAGGAGGGCTAAGCCCGGCCCCCTTGCATTTCTTGACTCGAGGGCCAAGTGATAGAGATCAGCACTGACGGTAGAGACTCAGAATTCCAGTGTTGTATTCATTAACTTTCCTTATACAATACTTGGGACAGCACGATAATCTTGCCAAAATGGGTGGTAAAATTGGTAATTGTATTACACTTGAAATATAAAATTGAAAATATGTTTTGTTTCGAAGCGAGTTTCACCTTGTAAAAACAATTGGTAAAATAATAGCTGGAATTAAATGGAAAAGAACATTGTTTATTTCAAATGAATGTAAAGAGCAGCATTAAAACTTAAAATTAGCAGAAATTATTCCGTTGGAATGGCGGGAGATGCTGCCCCATTCTTAACGACTATTCTTTGAGCAAAAATTTTGAAGTGTTATGGCGAAAGTATTTATTACTACAGCAAATGTACTTAATGCGGTCATTGGAAGTATTTATTTACCAATTACTTTTTCAATTCTTTTAAAAGCAGATAGTTTCTATTCGACCTGTTTCATCCTTGTGCTTAAGTGGCCCTTCTTAAGCAGGCATTGGTGACAAAAATTCGCCCTTTAGCGCATATGTTTGACTTCACGGTGATGTTTGCACTCAGACTGTCAAATTTTGTTTTTAAAGTAACGCCCCACCATCTATTTATTTACCTCTTATTAGGTTCGCTGTCTAAAATGTTTGGAACCTTTGATCTAACATATCAGAGCTGTCCAAGAAATAAAGTATTTCAAATATTTTTATGTCAAAGCTCCAACCATCGATAATAAACATTGATTCTTTCAATTTTGAAACATTTCTTTATTGATTGATTATTCAAACCAGCCAATTAGTCATTGATGTGGAACACTTTTAAGGTTTTGTCAGTACTGTCAGTATTGTATCTTGGACCAGGAACGTTCGCAGAATATTTTTATTTTGGAGGGGTCAGTTCTTACACCCTTCTGATGCAGAGATAAATTTCCCACAAGTAGCGCTGGCGTTATGTGAAATGTGACTAATTTCAGTGATAGTTCTTAGTACATTTATGTCAATTCTTTTTGGATCTGGTTAAAAGAAATATTTAGAAAAGCAAAAATAGGGTGAAATGAGTACGTTATTTTACATAGAGGCAGTCTTACACTTGGGGGTTAGTAAGTGAATCTAAAGCATAAGGAATAGGATGACATAGGAGCCATTTCAATGACAAATAAGAGAATCGAAGTTTTAATTAAATAATGGAAATGAAAAACTAATCAACTGAATGATTCTTCGAGCAGATCCCCCTCTCCCAAATTCTACCAAACTTCAACCGATTTGAACTATCTAGGTATAGTACGAATATTATTACAAAAAGCAAAAATCTTATTTTCTTTATCAATGATTTCTTTTTGATTAAGGAAATTATTTTCACTGTATGTCTACCTTTTTTTTTTCAGTGATATCTTTTTGTCCTATTTGCTAATGTAGAGCTTTATTCATTTCCACCTTTGAAAGTTTTAAGACAAGAGAATCTAATATTGAACTTATAGATTTTAGGAAGTAAAAGCACCTTTATTACCAGAGAAAATATTGACATCAGTTAGTGTGGTGAAATAGGAAGCGTAGAACAATTTTCAATTTTGCCATTTACTAGGCTCACATTTTTACTTGATGATAAGGTTTCAAAGACAGTATCTTTGGAAAAAATTTAATTTGAAACATATTATGAAGTGCAATAGACCGTTATTTTTCTTGTTTCTTTACATTAAAAACGAGCATGGATTAATTAAAATAAAATTATCCGCTCTAAGTAAAGAGCAAATTTTACACTTTAAACGAGTAACAGTTTTAAACCTACTTAATAAATTATAATTTTTTCCAAATTATTATGGTGCAACTTCCCCCCTACCCTTCTTTGTCAACGATGCCACTCCTTTGAATAGATTGAAATGGAGGAGGGACCTTTGTAACAGTGTTAACCTCTGGCGGTTGGTGCTGCGGTGAGTAGCAGTAGTAGGCGGAAAATTTACCATATATATGCATGCACGTGCACTGGAGTTGCTTGAAGTGAATTCTTGAGGAGTAAAGCATATTGAGAACTTAGCACAATGATCTATGTTAATTTATTAAACTGGTATTATTATATATTATTACCTGGAAAAGTTTATATTCTGACATCCTCTGGGTTTTGCTGTTTTGACGCTATCATATTATATTATTAAATGTTGTCATATATAAAATAGTCCTGCCCAAAGAGTGAGAATTTTGCCTTAATTTGGCCTAAAGCTAAACTGCTTAGTGATTTAGTTACTAATCACTAAGCAGTTTATAGAACTGCTATAAACTGCTGTACGTATCGAAATACGTAATCGCAATAATGCGTTACGTATCGCAATACGTAACGCATTGCGATACTAAGTTCGCAATGCGAACGTAGTATCTTGAATAGTAGAATACTGTAGAAATTTTGCCTTAATTTGGCCTAAAGCTAAACCACTTAGTGATTTAATTACAGAAAATAATGCATTAAAAAAATAAAGTAATTATGAAAAGAAACAGAGTATTTAAGTACACTCCTATGTCAAGTCCATAATATTAATAAAAAATCGATATTTTCAATTTAAATTTTTTTTTCTACTGATCGGTCATTCAAATCAAGGTTCTAAGCACATTTGTCATTGACCTGGAACACTTTAAAAGTCCAGATGGTAAACTGTGAGGCTCTTACCTTCAACAAACATCCAAAAGAAATTTGTCATGTGGAAATACTGTAGAAATATTTCGGCTACACAGTCGAATGAACTGTGCCCTACTAAAGCCTGGAAAGAGAAAGGTAAAATTAAATAAAAATATATATAATAAATACCTATTAAATTATTTCAGTCTGTTGGTGACAAAATACATATCGAATATTTTCAAATTATTTTAAGCTTCAAGGCACCATTAATAATCACGCTTTCCTGGTTGTGGCTCTTCTTAATCATACTTTCAAAAAGAGGAGGACCATTGAGAGAGCTTTGAAGCCCTCCCTTCCACCGAATACAAAATACTTAAACTGAGAACTAAAATAGTATTTTTTTTTCATTGAAAAAGATTTTATTTTAGTTTTAGGCAAAAAGATCATACGTTCATTGACTTATCCGCCGAGTCAATCTCGGAATTTTTTGTTTGCAGAAAAACATCTTTCAGGATTAAAATTGAGAAAGCCTTTTTCACATGAATTTACTTTTGAGGGCAATAACTGATATCAAAAACCTTTCTTAGAGAATCATGGGTTTAATGACTGACCAGCTAATAATTGATCTCAGGATTCTTTTTTTCTTTTTTTTTTTTTACAGAACCTTCCAAGATTAAAACTGAACTACGAGACTCTGTGTTCTAGTGGAATTTACCCGTGACTGTGAAAAGAATTGAACTCAAAAATATTTTTTTTTAACACATTTGTGCTTCTGATGACTGACCACCTAATATAAAATAGATCTCTGAAATACTTTTTTTTCTTTTTCTTTTTTGTTTTTTGTTAGAAAAACTTCTTTCAAGATTACAACCGATATGGGAGTCCCTTTGATCTTGTAAAATTTGCATTTGTGGATAAAAATAATTCAGCTAAAAAAAAATTTTTGCATGCTTCTGATCGCTAGGCTATTTGGATAATATTGAATTTAGAAAGGGTATGGGCAAGAAAGGTTAAAAAAAATACCTTTCAGGATTACAGACGAATTGGGAACGCTTTTTTCGCATAAATTTAACTTTGAGGATGATAAGTGAACTAAAAAACTTACTTTGGAGAATCATGCGTTTGATGGCTGATTGACTATTAATCGATCCCGCAACTGGACTTTATTTTTTACAGAAAAATCCCACCCAATATTACAGCCCAGCTGGGAAACGCTTCTTTCTTGCAGAAACTTACATTAGAAGGTAAAAATAATTGACCTTCAAAACACTTTTTTTTTGCAAATTCATTATTCTGGTGACCGATCGGACGATGTTGATCTTAGAAGTATATTTTTTTGTTGCAGAAAATCACATTTCAAACTTTTAATCGATCTGGATACAATCCTTTCTTGTTTTAAACTGAAAATTTTCATCGTCATTCCTATTGAAAAATGGTAACTAGAAAAGATTTGACTGGAGATATGATAAGGAAAAGTAATCCCACATATCCTCCTCCCCGAAAGGAAAAAAATCACAAGCTTTGCAGTTAAACTAAAAGTAGCGCTGAGATTCCAGAATTTTTGCTTTTGCAGTTTTAGTTATAAAGAGTACATAGACTCCCGTGTTACTGAAACAATCTTTAATTAAAATAAATTTTTACATATTTAAAAGCAATCTTATTTTAATTCTAATTTGGAAACACTCCGCTTCAATAAGGGACGACAATTTTTTTAAATATAGGAGGGGGGGTTTTTTCACTTTAATTTAATAGAGACAAAAAAAATTCACAATCAATTGAGTTTTGTTGATTCTACGGTCTTCTTTTCAATAAAAATACCAAGAAAGATATTTTTAAAATTAATTAGAAAGCAAAAAGCTAGGAGGGGTCAGATGTACTTCTTCGCCCCCATCCAATCGATGCCCCTGTATCCTTTTTCGAATCAAACAGTTCGTGGTAACGAACTGTAGTAAGGAGCAACCCGGCTCAATAGTAACCGAAACTCTAAAAAAAGAAATTTTGATACCAATAGTTCCATAAGAAAAAATTACATTTTAATGCTGATTTTAAATATATAAGTTTCATCAAGATTAGTCTTACCCATCAAAAGTTACGATCCTGAGAAAATTCGCTTCATTTTAGTAAATAGGGGGAAACCCCCCCTTAAAGTCATAAAATCTTAACGAGAATCATACCATCAGATTCAGAGTATCAGAGAACCTTTTAGTAGAAGTTTCAAGCTCCTATCTATAAAAATGTGGAATTTTCTATTTTTTGCCAGAAGACAAATCACGGATGCGTGTTTATTTGTTTTTTTTTGTTTTTTTTTCCCAGAGGTGATCGTATCGACCCAGTGGTCCTAGGATGTCGCGAGAGGGCTCATTTTAACGGAAAGTAAAAGTTCTAGTGCCCTTTTCAAGTGACCGAAAAACTGGAGGGTATCTAGGCCCCCTCCCACGCTCATTTTTCCCCAAAGTCACCGGATCAAAATTCTGAGATAGCCATTTTATTTCTCATAGTCGAAAAACCTAATAACTATGTCCTTGGGGACGACTTACTCCCCCGTAGTCCCCGTGAGAGGGGCTACACGTTCCAAACTTTGACCTGTGTTTACAGATTATAATGGTTACTGGGAAGTGTACAGATGTTTTCAGGGGAATATTTTTGGTTTGAGAGGGAGAGTTGGGGGGTTACGTGGGAGGATCTTTCCAAGGAGGAACTTCTCAGGGGAAGAGACTTTCAACGAAGGGGGTCTAGGATTTTCTAGCATTATTTAAAAAAAACGATGAAAAAATAAATATGAAAAGTTTTTTTTTTACTGAAAGTGAGGAAGAGCATTAAAACTTAAAACGAACAGAAACTATTACGCATATGAGGGGTTTACCTCTTCCTAATACCTCGCTCTTTACGCTAAAGTATTTTTAGTAATTTCAACTATTTACTCTACGGTTTTTGTGATCCAGGGGTCATTCTTAAGGAATTGGGACAAAATTTAAGCTTTAGTGTAAAGAGTGAGGTATCGACGATGGGTAAACCCCCTCAAATACGCAATAAAAACATACGAATATAGAAGTTCGTTACGTAAGTTAATTCGTAAGTTACGTATATTTTTAACTAATGAAAACGTTCGTAAAAAATTAAAAGTTCTAGTTGCCTTTTTAAGTAATCAAAATTGGAGGACAACTAGGCTTCCTCCCTCGCTCCTTTTTACTCTAAATATTCCGATTAAAACTATTGGAAAGCTATTTAGCCAAAAAATTCATATGCAAATTTTGTTTTAATTATTTATGTGCGGAGAGCCAAGATCAAAACATGTATTAATTCAAACGTCAAGAAATTAATTAAAAAAAACAAGTTTTTTTAAATGAAAGTAAGCAGCGACAGTAAAACTTAAAACGAACAGAAATTACTCCGTATATGAAAGGGACTTTTCCTCCTCAATGCCCCGCTCTTTACGCTAAAGTTTTTTACTGTTTTAAAAAGTAGAGTTAAGAGAAAGAGTCAAACTTTAGCGTAAAGAGCGGGGCGTTGAGGAGGAAAAGCCCATTTCATATACGGAGTAATTTCTGTTTGTTTTCAGTTTTAATGTCGCTCCTTACTTTCATTTTAAAAAAGCTTGTTTTTTTTTATTTAATTATAATAATAAATCCCTGGTGGATGGAAGGTATAAGCGCATTTTAGCTAATTGAGCATTTTTAGCAATTTACCAATGCACTTACTCAATTACCAACACGCCTATACATCCAAACCTCATTTTTATTTCCTGTGGCATTCGTGAACTAATTCTTAATTCTGTTGTTAGCTGAGAAGATTAAGCAAATAGTTAAAACTTGTCTAAATTAAGCCCTGAGATGACATTGGCTCAATATACACTTATGATAGAAAAGAAAAATCTGAAATACAAAACCTGGAAAAAAAGCATCGTAAGAGGTATGCATCTTTAAGCAACCAATCACTTTGGCTTACACATAAGTTCTGAGACCACATTGAGAGTAAATTACAGGCAAAAAAGAAGAATGAAAAGATAGGAGAAGGAAAAGACGAAAACAAATAAGGATAATTTTCAGCCAGTGGATAAACGAAATCTAGAATAGACCCCCATTAAGCTTCATTTGCTAAAAAAAACAAGAGCTAAGAGCTCATATGGCACTTGTGACGAGGCGAGAAGAGCTAAGAGCCAAGAGATCATATGGTATGAGCTCTAACAAAATTCTATGAATCAATAGATTGATTTAAAAAGGAAAATAAGAGGCTTAATGCCGGTCAAGATTTAAAATAAGAGCTCTGAGTCACAAAGTCCTTCTAAATATCAAAATTCATTAAGATCCGATCACCCACTCGTAAGTTATAAATACCTAATTTTTTCTAATTTTTCCTCTACCTTTTGCCCCCCAGATGGTCGAATCTGGGAAAACGACTTTAACAAGTCAAATTGTGCAGCTCCCTGACACGCCTACCAATTTTCATCGCCCTAGCACGTCCAGAAGCACCGAACTCGAAAAATCACTGACCCCCCCCCCCCAACTCCCCCAAAGAGAGCGAATCCAGTACGATTCTGTCAATTACGTATCAAGGACATTTGTTTATTCTATCCACCAAGCTTCATCCCGATTCCTACACTCCAAATGTTTTTCCAAGATTTCCCCCTCCAAATCCCCACAATGTCAAAAGATCTGGTCGGGATTTGAAATAAGAGCTCTGAGACATGAATTCCTTCTAAAAATCAAATTTCATTACGATCCGATCATCTATTCGTAAGATATAAATACTCCAATTTTCATGTTTTCCAAGAATTCCGGTTCCCCCCTCCAACTCCCCCGAATGTCACAGGATCTGGTTAGAATTTGAAGTTAGAACTTTAAAGCACAAGATCCTTCTAAATATCAAATTTCATTAAGATCTGGTCACCCTTTCGTAAGTTACAAATCCCTCAATTTTCAAAATTACCCCCCCCCCCCAATTCCACCAAAGAGAGCAGATCCGGTCCAGTTATGTCAGTCACGTATCTTAGACAGGTTTCTATTCTTCCCATCCAGTTTCATCCTGATCTCACCGCTTTAAGTATTTTCTAAGATTTCCGGTCCCCCCAACTACCCCCCCCCCCCAATTACGCTTGATCCGGTTGAGATTTAAAATAAGATATCGGAGTTACGAGGTCCTTCTAAATATGAAGTCTCATGAAGATCCGATCACTCCTTCGTAAGTTAAAAATACGTCATTTTTCTTATTTTTCAGAATTACCCCCCCCCTGCAATTGAGCGGATCCGTTCTAATCATGTAAATCACGTATGCAAGACTTCTGTTTATTTTTCCAACCAAGTTTCATCCCAATCCCTCCAATCTAAGCGTTTCCCATCAGTTTAGGTCTCCCCACCCCAAAATTCCCCCAATGTGCGGATCCGTTCCGTTTA
Organism: Artemia franciscana; assembly: GCF_032884065.1. Taxonomy (NCBI): domain Eukaryota; kingdom Metazoa; phylum Arthropoda; class Branchiopoda; order Anostraca; family Artemiidae; genus Artemia; species Artemia franciscana. Next base: position 9,925,872 of record NC_088881.1, read on the forward strand.
TGTCAATCATCTATCTAGGACTTGTGTTTATTTTTCCCACCATGTTTCATCCCGATCCCTCCACTCTAAGTGTTTTCCAAGTTTTAGGTTTCCCCCTCCCAACTCCCCGCCCCCATCACCAGATCCGGTCGGGATTTAAAATAAGAGCTCTAAGACACGATATCCTTCTAAACATCAAATTTCATTGAGATCCGATCACCCGTTCGTAAGTTGAAAATACCTCATTTTTCTAATTTTTAAGAATTACTCCCCCCCCCCTCCAACTACCCCAAAGAGAGCAAATCAGTTCTGATTATGTCAATCATGTATCTGGGACTTGCGCTTATTTTTCCCATCAAGTTTCATCCCGATCCCTCTACTCTAAATGTTTTCCAAGATTTTAGGTTTCCCCCCTCCAACTCCCCCCAATGTCATCAGACCCAGTCAGGATTTAAAATAAGAGCTCTGAGACACAATATCATTCCAAACATCAAATTTCATTAACATCCAATCACCCGCTCATAAGTTAAAAATACTTCATTTTTTCTATTTTTTTCCGAATTAACTGGGCCCCTACTCCCCCCCAAGATGGCCAAATCGGGAAAAGACTATTTCTAATTTAATCTGGTCCGGTCCCTGATACGCTTGCCAAATTTCATCGTCCTAGCTTACCTGGAAGTGCCTAAAGTAGCAAAACCGGGACTTTAGGTTTCCCCCCTCCAACTCCCCCCAATGTCATCAGATCCGGTCGGGATTTAAAATAAGAGCTTTGAGACACAATATCATTCCAAACATCAAATTTCATTAAGATCCAATCACCTGCTGATAAGTTAAAAATACTTCATTTTTTCTATTTTTTGCGAATTAACCGGGCCCCCACTCCCCCCCAGATGGTCAAATCGGGAAAACCACTATTTCTAATTTACTCTGGTCTGGTCCCTGATACGCTTGCCAAATTTCATCGTCCTAGCTTACCTGGAAGTGCCTAAAGTAGCAAAACCGGGACCGACAGACCAACAGACAGACAGACCGACAGACAGACCGACAGACAGACAGAATTGGCGACTGCTATATGTCACTTGGTTAATACCAAGTGCCATAAAAAGCTAAACCAGACTGTATTAATGGCCAAATATTTCAAATGTTTGGGGGGGGGGGTCCAAAGAATGAAAAAGAAGGTTTTTATCTCCAATAAAATTTGTCTAAAGATATTTAACAAAAAGTTTTTTAACCTGTACTTTAGGACCAACTTACCAGTAGAAGAAGTATTTCTGGAGGATTCAAAATCAGTAACCTTCTTGCTCTTGGATACAGCCCTCCTTTTAGAGATTGTTGTATATTTTTCAACTTGTTGAATTAACTTTTACTAACTAAAATTGTAACTGGTTATATTAGCATAATTATTAAATAAGCTATGATAATCATTGCATACAAATATAATTATTGTAACTAATTTTAACTTATTTTAAGTGATTATAATATTATAAATACTATCATATAAATATGGCTAATACAACTAAATATAATAATCATGGCTAATTGAGCAATTTTACTAGTTATTTTATGCAATTAATTATATTTATAACTAACCTGATGGACGGCTGTTATAATCCATGTAAGATCAGCCATTACGTAGGTGATAAGCAGGTTGGTGTGAATCCGATTACGGACGCATCTGAGCTCTCTAAAAGTGAATATATTTATTATATATTAATAATAATTTATTCCAGAAAGAGCCCATGGGCCATAGGAAAATTACATAACAAACAACAAATTAACTAAATTAAATTAATACTATTTAAAGAAAACGCTCCCGATGTGCCGCTGCAATCCTTACAAATCTTGCTATCCTTTTAATACTCAGGAAATTTGTCTCTTTCATTCTATCTACCATCCATATCTCATTCAATTTTTCTTTACCATACATCTCTCGCCTCCAATCATTCAATTCGACACATTCATAAAAAATTGTATTAAACTTTCATCCTGAGATCCACAAATAGGACAAGCAATAGACTCTACCTTCTCCCCTTTTCTCCCTTGATACTTTCTTTTCTCCCCAATCAAAAATCCATTTACCCTCCAATCCATATAAGCCTTCAAATCCTCTCTACTTAACCCAGCCTTTATAAATACCTCCTCCCCCAAGTACCCTTTATCTGTCTATACAATTTTAAAGACCCTGAACGATCCAGACTTGCCCGCCATATCTGTATTTCTTGGTTCTTCAACCTCTCTTGTACCTCTTTTATATTATCAAACTCTTGACTTACATCTCTATTTATTTGGGTTCATGCCGAAGAATCAGTCAGGCCTACAGTAAATAAGAGTTCAAGTCCTTGCAAAGAAACTGTGATACAGCTTCAATTGTTAATCCTAGAGCTTCTCGAGGAAATATCTTCAGATGCTCCAAGCTTCAATTTGAGTTAGTTTAAGGTGACATAATATTTAATTGAATCTTAAAAAACTGAATCAGATTAACACATAATAATGAACATGGATAAGTGTGAAAGTCGATATCAGAAAATATGGAGACTGGAAAATAGTAAACAGACACATCCTTAATCAAAGGCAGTTCAATACCGCTGAATAAGTTCAGAGTGATATGCTTAAATGCGTTATTTTTTCCCCATGCAACTTCGCATGGATGGAGTTGTAAAAACTTCAAAAATGGCTCATTCTGTTGGAAATTGAATATTCTATTGCCCCTTTTAAAAGCCAAAGGTAATTTGACGGAAACTAGCTTCCCTTACATAATATTCTTAGCCACCTGCACATCCCTCTTATCGCCTACAGACACCCAATCATAATTTGAGATAACCATGTACTCACAAGTAGTCGGAATGTCCTGTAACAATAGCCCCTGTTATTACATGTCCAACAAAGACCCTTTGAAAAGGGGTGTAATTATGTAAATTCCCCATTGTTTGCATATACGTTTTAAATGCCATAATCCATCTCGCCACATCAAGTCGAAGGCCTGCTTGAAGTTGATGAATCATAGTAGCGGCTCTCTTGCAGACTCGATGTATTTCTCCATCAGTTGCCAAATGGAGAAAACTCTGTCCATGGTCGACCGGTCTTTCCGAAGTCCAGCTTGCTTTTCCTCTAAGACATGGTCTGTCAGAGATTTGAGACAGTTGATAAGTATTTTGTATGACTATTTACCAGATGGCTAGTCATACTTATTGGTCTGTAGTGTTTACGGTCCCCCTTTTCATGCTTCTTAAAAAGAAGGATGATGACTGCTTTCGTCCATTAGATGGGGAAGTCGCTTCTTCTCCAGATATTTGTTGTGACTTTGGGGTAGGTATTAACTAGTTCTTCCGGGTCCTTTTTTTTTAGCATTTCGGATTGAGCATTGTCTGGTCTGGGGTCTTAGTTGGCCCTTAGTGGTTTTATTACTGAGATTGTTTTGTCTCTTAGTTAAGGAAGGCTTGAATCTATTGGGTAATGCGGTAGTGGGAAAGATAGTAAGGTATTCTGGTCGTCCTTTACCGTGTGGTTAAATTTTCTGGGGAAGTGGCCCTTTGATTGTTTTTGTTTTTTTTCCCTCGGAGTCTATGATTGACGGCACGTATTTACCTAACAAAGCAGGAGTGGCCGAGTACTTCATTTTTTGACAATTTCGTTTTCACTTTCTTGTAAATGAAGTGGCTATCATTTTCGTAAAAGGCTTTTTCAAAGGCATATTGTCGTAAATCTTGCTGGACTTTCGTTTCTAATAGACATTGTAGCTACTTGTACTCGTCCTTGCTCTGTCGGTCCGCTCTATTAATATGGGCCCGTTTCCATCCACAAGGATCGTGATTTTGAGGGTGATCCAGAGGTTATCCGAAAGAGTCTGAATTTCCAAGATCTTCCCAAGAGTTCCTATGACGACGAATGCGCTTTTGCCGACCAGCTGGTCGGTTTCTTCTGTCGTTAGCGCTTTCATCGGTTGGATGGTCGATAAATTATTTTAGAATTCTGTTCTATACCTGTTTCTTGTTTCTATATTCTCCAGCAGATCGACATGCTAACTTGGTAAGCTTTATTTAGACTGCTGGAGCATCGGAATGTGCATACGGAGCTCAGACATGACCAAAACGTAATCCAGGTCACTATAGGCTACAGATACTGCGTTCAATGCTTATGACTTCCACTACTTGTGGACAGATACATAGTTGCAGATGCGAGTACATAGTTGCAAATACAGGTTTGCAGTGTGGCCTTTTGGGAATTTTCAAGTTCGTCATCACGACAAAAGTCGCTCAGCATTTCATTCCTGTTTTTTGCCATCCTTGCCCGATCTTGCCCATTACACATTCAAGTTCTTCGCCTGTGTGTCTGACAGTGGCGTTAAACTTCCCAATCACAATCAGAACGTCTTCCTTGAGAGCGATATCTACAGTTTATTAGAGTATGGCGTAAAATTATACGATTTTTTGGTCAGTCTGGCACGAGTCTGGAGTGTTGGCTGGGATGATTGTCACGTTGGCAATGGATTATTTTAAACAGTTAGGGATAATACGTTCGGAGACAGAATAGAAAGTAAGGAGAGGAGGTGGGCTCCTTGCTAAGGACTTAATCGCTTTTTCTAGATTTAATGAAAGTAGTATCATTTATTATTTCTATTCCAGCAGAGAGGGGGTGAGTCTCAGACAGTCCAACGGTGTCCCAGAAGCATCAATTTATCTGGTTTAGGACTAATTCTCTTTTTGGCTAGTGTGCGTATGCCTAACGTTCCGTGTGTGAGGAATTTCTTAGGGGGTTAATAGAGGCAAAGTCTTCTCCAATAGGGGATTTTTCGTAGGGGATAAATAGGTAAAACTTTCTCCGACTGAAGATTCGTTAAATCGGTAAAATGATCATCGGTTGTCCTAAATGAAGTAGGAAAACGATTTCAGTATCATTATAAACATCATTTTCGAAATTTGCAATTCTTTGTCCCATTCCAATGGTTACCTCGAACACGGTAGCACGAGTTCTTACCTTTCGTCATTTTCATCATTAATATAGAGATGAAGAAGTTTCATGAATAATTTGTTAGAGTATTGGCAAGCAACTCCTCTTTACCCTTAGCAAAGACCATAGAGCTCATTTATATAGTGAATTTATATAGAGAATTTATTATCCATAGAACTTGATTAGCAGCCCTTCGCGGCTATCCTAGGAAGGCATCCTCTCGTTCGGTGGTCTGAGAAACCGAGCGAATTTTTAATTTAAGCCAAAAATAAGAGACCTTATTTTTTTAGTGTCTGAACTTTGGAGCGTTTCCTACTCTCACGCTGTTTTGGGAGCCTTTCAAAGCATTGTATCTAGCAAACGACCTAAATAAATGTTTCTAGTTTAAGCTTACAGCTATAGAAATATCAGTAAGTCACTGTTCCTTCAGTCTCTCGGAAAAGTATGAAAGAGAAAATAGAAAGTGAAAAGCTTTGATAAGAAATTCCCTTTTTTTATAGTAAACGACTTTTTATTTCACTAACAGAGTTGTCTTTGCTTATTTTCTGCTTGCTACCTCTATGCTGTCCATTTACTGACAGATATAAATTTTTTCTGTACCTTACGAGTGACGTTTCTATAACAGAAACGGATCAGAAAATAACAAATCTGATTTTTTATCGTAATGACTTCCAGATGACAACACTGTCCTTTTACTTTTTTATACTATTGTCGTAAATAGGATATTTTTTATTCCTTTTTTAATTTTACTCATCTTCGCTTTATTTTATTTCTGCCCTTTGTAAAATCAATTTCTTTTTATCTCTTTTCTGTGTTATCAAAACCCATTAGAGCCTAACACGAACTTTTTTAGTCCTTAGGGGAAAAGAAACAGAGCCTCTTTAGTTTATAACTTGGAAGCCTAAATAAGAGGCAACGCATCAGCTCTGTCTAGAATTTTTTTTTCCTAGATTATTTTTCTAAGACAAATCGTATAGAAGGGGTGATCGTAGAAACTTGAAATGGGTGTCCTCTATTGGAAGTTTATAGTTCTGTTGCCCTTTGCTAGGGTTGAAGACGGTTAGAGAGCCCCTACAAATAGATGGGCAAACCTCCATCGCTTACAGATGGGTTTTAGAGAAAAATATGTTTATGTTTGGCCTTAAATGTCGATTAGACATGAATTCTGAAGGATTGTTCGCCATGCCAAGATTCCAGGCCAAAAATTTTCTAAGAGTACACTATGGTAACGAGGTGACGTCCTAAGTAAACCAAAAGACGCTATCTGCTCCCAAGATTCTAAAATACGTTATCTAAAATATCGCATGAATGGCTTAAAGGATCGAGCTAAAACTTTCAGGGAATGTTCAGAGGGGGAGCAGGTAGATCTCAAACTTTTAACTGGGCGAGGAGGCCGAAGCACATCCATAGACACTATGTGTATCCTGATCATCAAAGTAGTTTACTTTTAAGGGAAGGAGAATATCGTTAGGAAAAAGAGGGAGAGGCGGAGCAAGAGGACTTAAATATTGTGCTGAGGGAGTATTTTTTTACTCGTCACCCAAATCCTTTTTGCCATAACGTTTTCGCCCCAGACGTTAAAGGTGATATGGGACTCTATGCACGTTTAAGTAGTTTCGAATATATCAAAATATCGTATCTAAAATGTATCGGGAAGGAATCGGTAGATAAACTTTTGAGATTTCAGGGAGAATTGATGGAAGAGAGCTATTGTATCTTGATTTGTGACCTGGAGGGAGGTGGCAGAGCTAAAACGAAAGACACTGAGTATGGCCAGGTTAGCACAATACAATATCGACAAAATCTCAAAAATACCTTGGGGGATCAAGTTAAAATTAATTTGGCGGACTGGGGCGGGGGAAAACGATCACAAACTCTTTCTTGGATGGGCGAAAGTGAATCAAAGGATTTAAACCTTTCAGGTAGGATTTTCGACCATAAATTGTTTTAACAGCTTTTGAAATAATAAAAAATAATCAAGCAGTTTCAGTAAGATAGAAGTTAAAATTACCAAGATAGGATAAATCTTTGAAAAAAAAATTAATGCTTGTTTTTAATCCAATAGAAAAAAAATTGCCATATTTTTTTAAGAGAAAGAGAGAAGGAGAAAGAAGGAGAGAGAGAGAGAGAGAGAGAGAGAGAGAGAGAGAGAGAGAGAGAGAAGAGAAGGGCAGAAGCATGTACAAGGAGAGAAAAACAGAGAGGGAGAGAAAGGGATCAATTTTCAATTCAATTCAATTCATTTTATTTACACTCAATTACCAAAAACATACACAACTCTCCCATGAAGGGCACAACCGTGTCCTGCGTGGGAGTGCATGACATTTATTTAACTAATCATCGGTAATCTGTGTCGAACTTAAGTAAAAGTACCGCCATGGAAAAATCTTGGATGTATAGAGATTATTCTAAATTTCCTAACCAAATAACAGTTACAAGTAAACCTTTAATTTTTATTTTTAACCTTTTAAGAAAGATAAAACTAACCATTCTATTAACTTCCCAGCGAAAATAAATAATAGTTTTTTGAGTTCTACCCGTTACTTTGAGTAAATTTCTTTCGTAGCATTTGTATTTGTTTATAACTAGTTTTCAACTAAAAGTTCAGTGAGAAATGATTTCATGCATTATTCAAACAGTTTGTGGTAACAGACTGTAAGTAAAAAGAGATGCGGCTAAATAGGAGCCTAAGCTTTAACTAACATAATTTTGATATCAATAGATACATCAAAAGAACCGGCTTATTATGCTGACAAGTTTAGCGTTATTTGTCATTAATTTGTTACCCGTCAAAATCTACTTGCCTGAGAAATTTTTTTTTTGATTTTTGAAAAGCGAAGAAACACCTCCTAAGGAGTCAAGAAATTTTAATGAAAATCATACCATTAGATTTAGCGTATCAGAAATTCTTACTACTGTAAAGGTTTCAAGCCTCCATCTGAAAAAATGTGGAGTTTTACATTTTTTAGCTGAAAAAAGATCGCGGATGCGTGTTTATTTGTTTGTTTGTTTTTTCTCCAGGTGTGATCGTGTTGAATCAATAGTCCAAGAATGTCGGTAGAGGGCTCATTCAAACAGAAATTAGAGGTTCTAGTGCCCTTTTGAAGTGACTGAAAACACTGGAGGGCATCTAGCCAGCCTCTCATACGTCACTATTCACTAAAATTGTCTGATTAAGATTTCGAGATCTTTCGAGAGCCGTTTCGTTCAGCATAGTTCAAAGATCCAGTAACTATGCCTTTGGGAATAACATGACCCCCAGAGACCCTGGGAAAAGGTCTGCAAGTTATGGAATTTGCCCATTGTTTACGTATAATATTGACGCTCCTCCGCGGGGGGGGGGATTTTCTGCTGAGAAGAATGTCCATGGGGAAAATCATCGGTAAGAGGAGGGATTTTACGGAAGGTGGACTTTCTAGAGGAAATTTTACACTTGGGGAATTTGCCATAATTCCTGTTGGAAATTCTTTTTATTTAGTTTACACCCTTTGGTCGACTGAATTTTACATGCGTAGATGTTGAAAAGAGCCATCCAGGGGAAATTTTCCCTCGGTTGGAATTATTTCGAGGATATTTCTGTAGGGAGAGAGGGATTTTCTACGGAAGACATTCTCCATGGGGGACTTTTTCGTGGGATAAATTCTCCGGGGGGAATTTTATGCAGGGACAACTTCACACTAGGAGGGGGAATTTGTGGGGAAAGTTTTCCAGAGAGAGGAGGTTTCCAGCATGATTTAAAAAAAGAAAAAAAAAATCAGAAATTAAAGTCGTTCCAAATGAAAGTATGAGAAATTTTTCAGCTGGAATCGTCCACAAAATGTTTTCCACGGGGAATTTTCAGCAAGAACGGATTTGTTTTGGGACAATTTTGCTGGTAAGGGGTATTTTAAGCGAGAGGAACTTTCCTAGGAGAGAATTTTCTTAGGGGTAAGCAGTTTACATTGGGGGGCTAGCTTTTCGAGCATTATCTAAACAACGCTAGAAATAAACTGAAAAAATATGTTTTTTCAGATCAAAGTAAAAAGCAGCATCAAAAATTAGAACGAAAAGTAAATATTATGTATATTAGGGAGTCACTAATTCCATAATATTTCACCCTTTACGCTAAAGTTTTCCTTTTTGTTTCAATTTCGTAAGAACAGCTCCTAAAATACAAGGGTCGTTAAATTATAACAATAAGAAGCTTTTTTTATACTAAATCAAACTATTTTGAAAAGCGAGGTATTGAGGAGCGGGTAAACCCCCTTCATATGCGTAAAACTTTCCGTTCGGTTTAGGTTTTTATGTTGCTCTTTACTTTCAGTTGAAAAAACTTATTTTTAGAGTTTATTTTAGACAAAAACAGGACTTCTACGTAAGAGTACTTATGCAGTGCTACTTAATTAATATTTGGGCGACACCAAAGGAGAAATTTGAAATTTGGTTGTGCTGCTTAAAAGATGATATGTTACAGGAGAGAAAAAGAACGTTGTAACAAGCATTTTAACCGAAAAATCCTAGCGTTCCTTTATAATTCTATTGCAATACCTCATTTCCTTTATCTAGCCCCTTTTTGGCAATTTTTTTCCAACTGATGAAAAAAGTAAACTCAGGTCTACTTTCTTTAGATTTTCTAAATATTTACTTCGACTTCCCCCTTGGACAAGAAATGCTAAAATGAGTAAAGTGTATAAAATAACTGATCCTGAGCTTGCCATTTCCAAACTGATTAGTAAGTATAATTCAAAAGTTCAATCCCACCCCTGGAGCAAAATCATCAAAATTTAAGTGTATATACATGTACGTACATTCAGTTGTAGATTGGTGAGTTTTTAGTTCATAGTTGTTGTTTTTCTTCTTTGTGTGGAAGTATAATGTTTTTCTTTCCTTTTATTTTTTTGCTTTTTATACTCCGTCTTTTTTCTGTTGGAATGGCGGGTGATAAATAAATAAATAAAAAATAAAACTACGTTTTTACTTTTTTGTTGATTGCTACAAAATGGTTTCTACTAGGAAGATTTTTATTTTACTCGCAAATAATGGAGAAATAAACTTGATATTGATTCTATTGACTCAAAATTTTTTAGTTTTTAGACTAACTCTCCAGTTGAGAAAAGGAGACATAGCATAATTTGGGGAAAAATAGAGGCAATAGTTATTTTTTGAACAAATCATATAAAGGTAAAGATATTAAACAATTTGTTTAGTTGACTAATAAGTATGAATTTGCCTCAAAGACTCACAAACAGGCTACTGAATTCCTGGGGTCAAGGTTTATACTAACTAATGTAGCTATAAGTAACTATCCTAACTAGGTATCCATACTAGCAAGGTTCATACAAGGACCATAGTGGATACTGAAACTACTTTTTTATTAGTCTTGAGTAATACATGTCTTAGCAAGTATCCAAATGATAGGCCTTGTGAGTGACTAGCATTAGTAGGTCTCACAGATAGTTGCAATACAACTTATATCTGCTCGACCTGTTTCAGCTGTTACCTTTCGCATTTTAACGGGAGAAACGATCTGGTTTTATATGAGCAGTTTCACTTTTTTTTTTTTGTATATGTGAGCAAAGAGAAGACCGGTCATAAACTGAGGACGGAGGGGTGTCAAAATGAAAATCTACATTTTAGGTCACAAATTATCTTGGGGTTCTTACTAACCAATCCATGTAAGGAGTTAGAGATTAAACCCTACTTCTACTGCAACCCAGGATTATCTAAGGAAATAGGTAGCTTTGGCCAGTTTAAGTGTGATTTACGTGTGGAGTTGCTCGGTAGGTATACTTTTGAAACAGATTAACTAAAATAAATTTTCCGTAGGTTATTCATTTTTAATATATATATATACTTTTTTGTTATCTTTTGTTGTCTTCGGGTCACGCAAGGTGATGTATTGTTCATGTTTCTTTTTTATTATTGTTCTCATTCTCCATATTTTTCTCATTCTCCATATTCTTTCTCTATTTTCCTTGAATTTAGCACAGCCTCGCAAGCTTCGCTTATGTTGCGCTATTGATTAAGAAATGTTTATTTCTAATAAAATTGTTCTACTACTACTACTACTACTACTACTACTACTACTACTACTACTACTACTACTACTACTACTACTACTACTACTACTAATACGCCATACAAACGATTCAAGATTTAACCCCTACTTTTTCCCCTCATTTACTTGTTGACAGTAATTAGCTTTTGCAAAAAGGGGCATTAACATAGGAAGGGGATCTCAATCAATGGCTGTGTTTACTTACACAGTTGAATCATCCTGACAACTGTTTATTTCTCTGCGGAACCGACGAGACATTACGAAGTGAGAACAAATTTCAACTTAATTTACTAGAAAAAGATGCTTTATGAGGATATTTGTACTAGAGTAATGCATTACAGATATTAAATTAAGTAAACTGATTTTTTCGAGTGTGGTTCAAGAGTGAGGAAAAATGTTAGAATAAAATTAAATTATTCACTATCTAAGGGAGTCTTTCACCCTTACCCCTACTACCTATGTTCTATGTACTAAACTCTAGTTCAGACTTTATTGAAGTTCAATTGATTGTTTTATCAATTTTTAAGTTTCAGGGGGAAAAACGCAAGTTTGGTTTGGGAGAAGACCTTCTATATCGAATACTTTACTTTCTTTTCAGGTTTTATAATAGTTTTTAACTTTCATAAAAGAGTTTGTATTTTTATTTTTTTTATTACTAAATAAAAAATATTTTCAGGTGTCGTGTATCTCTTCTTGTACCTAATTATTTATGGTTAAATTAAATCTTATCCTATTTAATTTTGTTGTTTTTCCATAATGTTGTGCAAACTTTCTACAGAATTTTTTGGAGCTGCATCCCTACTCAAACTCTTACTCTTTCAACTCACAGATAATACGCTAAGATTGGTTAAAGGTTAAGGCCATGTGGCGTTGTTATTCCAAGCAAAAAAGACAAAATGAGCCTGTTTGGCTGCTTTCCTGTATAGCTTCTGTACTTAAGAAATTGTTAGTAAATGTTAGTGGCTTATGCGGTTATAAGCACATGAGTCTTATTTACTGCTCGTTACCCTGTCGGTATCATTTGCAGGGTTGCCACCCCTAGTGATTTATCACCATTTCTAATGGTTTTTTATGTTGCCTATACAAAAAATCACTAAGTCAGAACATAAATTACTGAGTTATTGAAGGAAATCATTAAACTCTAGTGATTGTTTTCACTGAGCAACAACCCTAATCGTTTGCTAAAAGAAAGAGAATTACGAAGATAGGAAAAATCCCCTTTTTAACATTTATTCTATGATGTATTCTATGATTGCCAAATACTTTGAGAAATGCTAATAGCCTACCAGAGTTCAAAAGTAAGATTAAAAGCATCTTAATGGAAAATATTGAATTATATCCTAATTTTTTTTTTTACCAATAGTTCTCTATGTTTTGTTTTATTAATTTACGTTTGTTTTCTTTTCTTTTCCCTTCTTCTTCTTTTCTTTTCTTATCTTATATTTGTATTCTTGATGATTGAATGAATACTGTCACCCGTTACGGGCAGTGTTCTCTTAGGGTGTAGTTAGTTTGTAGTATGTGATTTGTTTTTTTGTTAATAAACGAACTGAACTGAACTGAATTGATAAAAATGAGTCTGCTTCGTGGCCTTGGGCTAGAGTGTGGTCAATATATTTAATAAATTGTTACTTTACGACTTGAAGTCTGGCTTTAAATTAAGTTACCAGGAAAGAATCCTTCTGGAGTGTTGCCACCTTATATGTCATAACAATTTAGGGAAGTTGTAACTTTATTTTCGTAGTTCTGCCAATATAGAAAACAAACTGTGAAAGAAGGCATTGAGGAACTGAGATTTACTTTCCAGAAACGAAAGTCTTTTAGTTTGAATTCATATTGAAAATTTGTCGACTTAAGTTTTCTAAGAATTTTTAATGTCACATTATATTGTAAGTTCCTTAAATTAGCCCATTTTCGTAAAACCTTCTGCTGAAATCTTTACTATATATTTGCCACCCTAAAAAACACAAACGTTTATTTATGGGAGAATTTTTGCTGATGCAATTTTAAAACATGATGGAGAAGTCATTAGCTGACAGGGATCTCCAGCATAGTCTAAAAGAAAAGAACATAGTAGAGAAGCAAGAATCTAATTGCTATGGTTTTGTTGATGGGGTTAAAAAGGAATCTTTAGTTTGTAATTAAAAATTTTGTTAAAATTTTTGTTTAAAAACAACAAAATAAAAAGCCTTTTGTATGTTGGCAATGCGTGTAGCATCATAGACTTGCTGAAAATCTTCTATTCTTGTGGTGGCTTTCCATATTGGGGTGAGCTTAATAAAAACATATCCTTAAATTTTTCAAAATAAATGTAAAGAGTGGCATTAAATAAAAAACGAGCAGAAAATTAAAATAATAACAGTAAAATACTTAAAATAATAATAGTAAAATAAGTTAACTAGCAAAATATAAAAAGTAAGATAAATTAAAAAATAAAAAGTAAAATAATAAACGAACAGAAATCACTATCAATAAACAAATGGAACCCAAAAAGAGGGGGTTGATCAATAACTCAATACTTATTAATTGCTTATAATTAATAAGTAAAATAAGTAGTAAACAATTAAATAATTAATAAGTCAAATTTAAAAGGAACCGTAAGAACCACAAACAAAAATATTTTGCTTTCCTGAAAGCGGTTTTTTCGAGCAGTGCCTTCTTATTTGTCACAACAGCAGAAAAATCCTTTAAAAAAAATCTCCATAAAAACCAATATTATAGAGACTAATTAGTTAAAGTAAACTGACGGTTTAACATATACTGGTAATTTATTTTTGAATATTTTAGTGATTTTGGTTTTATTAACGCTATACAACAAAAAATTTAAAATAACAGGCATTTACAAGGCTTAGTCCTGTTTTCTTGTTTATTAATTAAAATGCATATTTGTATAGCTTTTATTTATTTTTATTCTTAAGAGTAAAGATTTTGGCTCGCTGTCTGTTCTTTTAGTAGCATTTTTCAAAAAGTTCTAGTAACAGAGTTTGGCTACTACCCACTTCCCCAACTTTAAAAGTCTATAGCCTAATATGTCATTTGCGTTTTGTTGAAAACGATTTATGTCTTATAAAGTCCCTGAAAAGCAGTAAAAAATTAAACTGAAAATTTGATATGTAACTAAATTAATTTTTGAAACCCCAGCAGTTCAAGATTTTATCTCACAGTCATTTTCCTTTTCAATGTTGTAGGCGCAAAAAAAGTCTATAATATAAGTTGTTTTCAGTAAAGTGCCAACAATATAGTAGGCTTTAGAATTTTACAGTTAGGAAAGGGGACAGTAGCCAAACTCTTGTTTATAGGGATTTTTGTTTGTTTTAAGTTTGATTTGCTTAATGCATTTAAGATTTTCTCGTTCTATGATTTGTTTACAAGCAATTATATCTGTTTGTTTGCTTGGTATGATTGTTAATTTAATTTCTCTTCGTTTTGGTTTTCATTACCAGAAATATAAATTTCTGGTCGCTTTGAGTCTAATTCATTATAGGAATTTATTTATGTTGGTCTAAACCTTAACGGTCTGCACTTTTATTTGAAATACTTCTTTTTCGGAAAGTTTTTAAATTAATTTCTGTTAATTTTTGATTACCAAAGTTTCAAGTTTTTCAATATTTCCCATTTCAAAATGATTTATTTTTTCAACAACGAAGTTTCATCGATGTTATCAAAACATTAAATTGATACTTTTTTCAACAATAAAGTTTCAAAGCTCAATATGACCCTCAACATTCCTTGAAAGTGGTCATAAATAGATTTAGTAACAGTTTCCAGCAGTTGCCGTCATAGTTGTAAGTTGTTGTCTCTTTATAAATATTAAGAAGAAAATCAAAATGGGCAAGAGAAGGGGAGGGGGTGGCTGTCCTTCTTTCCTTTTTTAAAATGCCTCCCAACATGCCTTTAAAGTTTCAACCTAACACCCTTAGCCGTTTCTAAGACATTGCTGCCGTTGTGTCCTTTTGAAAACCTTCCCTGCATATGGTATACTTGATTTTGTTTCACATCATCCTCAACTATTTCTAAAAGATTTATCTTAATACTATTAGCCTTTTTGGAGATTCAGGATCAAACATCACACCTTTTCCCAATAGCCAACCTTGTATATAATTAATGGGCTGCTTAAACAACTTACAACACTTTGTCCTGGTTTTGTGGGGCTAATTTACAACCAGTTTGAACAAGACGATTATTTCAAAATTTAAATCAGATGCCTTTGGAAGGAGGGCAGCCAAAAAACGAATAAAAGGTGGACTCATTGTCCTCCAACCACGTTTTGGCACCTGCCTCTAGATGCTCCGAAAGTTTAAATTTAATAGCCTCAGCTGTTCTTGTGATATTGCGGCTACACCTTTTTGAATAAACAGGATGCACATAGTATGTTTAGATTTAGTTTACAAGCCCCTCAACATTCCCAAAAGTTAATACCCTTAGCCTTTTCGAATACACCTAGAATGTAAAATTCTGCATTTTCGTAATAATAAATCCTGCATCTAAAAAAGCGCAAATTGAACTCACCTAGAATGAAAAATTGCGTCTTTTTCTTAATAATAAAAACTGCATGTAAAAAAGCGCAGATTGAAGAATTTGCTGTCTTCGTCCTGGACATCCCTAGAATCATAGTTACTAAGCCTCTAGACTTTTTGAACAAAATTGTTTTTTCAAAATTTTGATCAGTGAAAGCGGAGGGATCATCTGAAAAGGGAAAGGGGGGAAGGTTATTCTCCTATAGCTCTTCAAATTCCCCTGAAATCCTCCTTAATACCCAGAGCTGTTCCTTGGACATTGATAATTCATTTTCCTGACGGTCAGCATGCACATAGTGTGTTTTATTGTGTTCAGCATTCCTTTGTAGAGCTGCGTGGGGCATTTTGAGCAAGATAGCTTTTTTCAAAAACTTTATCAAATGTTTCCAGAGGGATTGCCATTAAAAAGGCATAAGAGGGGGTTGGTGACTTTCAAACCTCTTTTCAACGTCTCCCCAAAATGTCCAAAAAAGTTCATGTTTATATCCTTAGCCGTTCTTAAGATATTGTAGATCCTCCTTTTAGATAGACCGGATGCACATAGTGCCTTTTGATTTAGTATAACAACATACCCCTCAACGTTCTCCAGGGTTTCACCTTAAAGACCTTAGCCTTTCCAGATACACTTAGAACCAAATATCTCCCCTGTTCCTAATGATAGATTCTGTATGCAAGTAATGTAACAATTGCATAATTTACGACCCTTGCCCTGGGGCTATGGGGATATTCCTGGAAGCATCGCTATTAGACCTTTTGACTAGTTTGAACAAAATGACAATTCAAAATTTCAGTGTGTTTTGAGCAGAAGGGGCACCTAAAAAGATCTAGGGAACTGGTTACCCTAAAATATCTCTTCAAAATCTCCTAAACATATCTTGTTCACAGTCGTTCTTTAGATATCACTAATATTTTCTTTTCATAATTAGTAAGCACATGCAGTGCTTTGATTGTGTTCGGCATCCCTCTCAAGACTTCCTTAAAGTTTCACCTTAATACCCTAAGCCTTTTTGGAGATCCAAGATCAAGCATTCCCTCTTTTCCAATGCAAATCCTTATATGTTTTAATCGGCGAATTACATAATAAATAGTCCTTGCCCAAGGGGGTGGTTTGTCCATCCTGGGGGTATAGTTACTTGACCTTTGAACTATTTTGAGCAAAATCACTATCTCAAAATTTGATCTGATGCTTTTTGGAAAAAGGGCGTTAGGGAGGGGGCTGGTTGTGTTTTGATTACTTTTGACTATTAACAAGAGCACTAAAACTTTCGATTTCCAATCAAAGTTTACAGGACCACCGTTCAAAAGAAAGCTTATCTGTTAACAATGAGTGACTAGCATAACCTATAGCCCTTTTCACGTGAGATGGAGGAATTATTGAGCCTTGAACCATAGTTATCTGACGTTTTGAACAAAATGTCTATCTCAAATAGTTTCCCCATCAGTTCTGAATAGTTTAACCAGGCAAACTAAGATAGTATATAATGAACGAAATAGGTGATCCTTCATGGTATCAAAGAGCATTAATATTTTAATTTATATTGGTGAAGAGAATTGACAAATTTAACAATTGATTATTGCTTGCACTTTCACAGTTAAACATGCAAACACTGACAATAACATAAAACTTCTCTAAGAACTTCATTTTCAAACAACCAAAAAAGATTCTTAGAAAATCACAGTTTTCAGGAATGAATATTACCTAAGATCAGCACAGGAGGAAAAAAATATTTTATTTTGACATCCATGGTACTTTAATGTGACAGTTTTAATATTTACAAAAAAAAATCATCCACTTTGTGAAATTAGATATCTATCCTAAAATTCTTCAATATAGGATATCTTATCCTTAGGATAAGATATCTTATCCTTAAGTTATCTAATGGATAAGAGTTCTTATCCTTAATCTATCCTCGATAAAGCATTGACTAGTATCTCTGTTATGAACACTATGGATACCAATATTATTCAGTGAGGCATTCAATAGCATTGCAACTGCAATTAAGCTGATAAGGTAGTTAAAAAAAAGGAAACAAAAACTTACTTGAAATGAAGGAAAACAACCAATGCCACAACGAGAGCTATAATTGAAACGCTGTACCCTATGTAGTAAATCCTTGAGGCAAACTCGAATTGTTCATTTTGAACTATGTTGCATTCACTATAGTCACTGTAATTTGCCCAGGTTCCATCTTCTAAGCATAGTCTTGTTGAATTTTCTGGAAAAAGAAATCATATAAGGTAATTAGCCTTGTTTGTAAACTCCACTCTCCACCCCACCTTTGTCCAGTGAAAATACGGTTTTGACCGGATACTCGAGCAACAAAAATGTTTATGGCACCAAAATGTTAAAAAAAATTACTTAATAACCTATCCAAAATATGCTAAAATTGGGTATGCAAAAATACCCATTTTTTCCTGAAAAAAGGGAGGAATCTCGAATTTAAATTTTTGCAATATATTTAGGATTGAAAGGTCGCTTTCTATTAATCCAAGTCTGAAAAGATTAAAAGTGATATTCAAATTATAAACTCCTTTTGTTTAGTGCTCCATTTCCACCCAAGCAAGGTCAGGGGGGAAGAAAAAATCACAATCATAACTTGTGCAGTATTTGGTGGATTGAAAGGTCGTTTCCTAATAACTAAATTTCGGAGAGTCCAAATATGGCATCAAAATTGAAATTTCCCTCACTTAATATTCAATTTTCATGCTAGGCGAGGTCAAAAGGGGTAGAAATACCATTTGTGGTCTATAATAATACAGTGCGTAATTCAAAAAATATATAATTAAAAGATCTTTGCTGTTAAATTAAATAAAAACAAGATTTTGCTAATTGAAAGTAAGCAGCAAAATTAAAAATAATAACGAACAGAAATTATTCCGTATTTGAAAGGGGCTGTCCCCTCCTGAACGCCCCACTCTTTACGCTAAAGTTTTACTTTTTCTCACAACTCTGCCTTAACTAGCGTAACTTAACGTAGCGATATTGTACTTAAACTAGTATATTGTACTTAAACTCCCACGTAACTTAAACTAGCGATATTGCAGAACCAATTTTGCAAGGCAAAGTAACAGAACGGCCAAAAAGGTCGAAATTATTTTTATGAAAACGAAAGTCACAAGTTGATCCATTCTCAAATGACTGAAATGAATGAAAGAAAAGATCTGAAAATTACTCAAATGAATGAAAGAATGAAAGATATGAAAGATTGTATACGTAATAATTTATGTTCGTTTTAAGTTTTAATATTATTCCTTATTTTCAGTTGGAAAAAACTTGTTTTTTTGATGTAATAACACCCACAAGTAGAAGACATACAATATCTTTAGAATATTATCACAAAAAAATCATAGTTATGAAACTGCTTAAGATAAAATTAGATGCTAAGATTGGCCAGAAAACAAAAAAAGACAAACAAATTATTGCTTATGATGGCCACTATTTAATAAAATTTTTACTTTAGCGTAATGCCGAGGGGATGGACTTCCTCATATATGCAATATAAGGGGGTTTACTCCCTCGTCAATACCTCGCTCTTAACGCTTAAGTTCATATTTTGCTCTAATTTTTTAAGAATGGCTCCTGAATTCACATAGGCCATTTACTAAAAATAATTTAGCGCAACGAGCGAGGTACTGACGAGAGGATAAAACCCTTCTTATGCCTAATAATTTCTCTTCGGTTTCAGTTTTAATGTTGCTCCTTATTTTCAGTTGAAAAAATTTGTTTTCTTATTTAGTTTCTGATTGTTTTTTTAATAATGCTGGTAAATCCGCCCCCTTTTTCATGGAAATCCCCCAAGAAATTCCTTCATGGAAAAAAAACCAGGTAACTTAATCCCACAACCCCACCCCCACCAGAAAAATCATGCCTGGTACTTACCAATAACCAATACTATAGGTAAACAGTGGGCAAAGTTCATAACTTGTAGTTCTTCCCCTGGGGACTCTGAGGGTAGGTTATCCTCAAAGACATAATTATTTAGATATTTTGACTATGCTGAACAAAATGGCTATCTCAAAATTTTTATTCGGTGACTTTAGGGAAACATCAGGGTGGAAGGGGGCCTAGTTGCCATCAAATATTTTGGATACTTAAAAAGGGCATTAGACCTTTTAATTTTCTTTTGAATAAGCCCTCTCCCCATATTCTAGCACTCCTCTCCCCAATACGATCACTCCTGAAAAAAAACGACAAATAAACACGCATCCATGAACTTCCTTCTAGCGAAAAATACAAAATTCCACATATTTGCAGATAGGAGCTTAAAACCCCACACTAGGGTTTCGCAATACGCTGAATCTGATGGTGTGATTTTAATTAAGGTTCTATGACTGTTAAGGGATGTTTCCCCCTTTTTGAAAGTAAGGTTAATTTCCTCGGGCTCGTAACTTTTGATTGTAGGACTTGATGAAACTTATATATTTAAAATCAACATAAAAATCCGATTCTGTTAACGTATTTATTGTTATCAAAAGTCCGTTTTTAAGAGTTTTAGCTTCTATTGAGCCAGGTAGTTCCTTACTTACAAATCATTACCACGAAATGTTTGATCAAGTCCATGGAGACTGAAATGACATTAAAATTGTAAAATTACATCTCTTAGTGCGCCATATCCACCCAAGCAAGGTCAGAGGGGATGAAACATCGGAACTTTAATTTTTGCAGCATTTGGTGGATTGAAAGCTCATTTCCATAAATTTTGGTGAAGACCAAAAATGACTTCCGGATTAACATTTCTGTTACTTAGCATCCCATTTCTGCCCTAGGTCATGTCAGAAGGGGTAAAATACAATTTGTGGCATTATAGTAATGTAATATATAATTGAAAACGGGGAAATGGGATGCCAGGTGATGAAATTGCCCATTTCTGATGTAATTTTTTGTCTCTCCTGACTTGAATTAAGAGGAAACGACCTTTTAACTATATAACTTTTTCAATTACAGACACGGAAAGAAATTCAGCATAGCCTGAAGAATGACCTATCCTTTACGAAAGTAAAACAGTTCAAAATAGGGATGATACCTTTTTATTGACAGTAAATAGATATAAAATTATTTAACTGGATATTTCGACCACATATACAGTGTTCATCATCAGCAGTAAAACTGTTGATGATGTGCTGAGAGTTCATCCCTATTTTGAACTGTTTTACTTTCGTCATGGAAAGGCAGTGTGGTCTTCGAAGTTATCCACCTGTCCTTTAGTATATTTGCAAAAATCTAACAAAAGGAATTAGGCTTTTGCCATTCTTTACGAATTGTTAACAGGCTATTAGAGCTACAAAAAAGGACACATCAATGTTATCCATACCATACTTTGTTTCCCAAGGCGGTGAACAATAAACTACTAGTTTGATGGTTACCGGCAATTGCGATTTTACTGGTGCCCTGTTTAGTTCGATTTTAGGCCACCTTATGCTTCGGGGGTTCAAGGCTCTTTTCAGAAACCTCGAAAATTGTTTGTAATGATTTTAAATTATTTTCCGACTAAATTTGAATAATAGTCATTATTTCTGATTTTCCATTGGAAAACGCTTCTAAATAGGTATTTTCTTCAAAAAAGCAGTTCTATATTTTTGGTTACTACTTGCCATGGTTTGCTCTTTACCTGGTCTTAGCTAATCATGCAACCATGTTACAAAATATACTAAAATTTTTTAGTTAAAGTATTAGTAGAATCTACTTATTAACACATTGATTATGGTTTGATTATATTATAGCATGATTCTAATCCAACATTTCTCAAAATACTTATAGAATTTACAGATTTCAATGAAGCTGTGCAAATACGATATTAAATTTAAAGCAACGAAACACAGATAGAAATATAAGTTTGGGAAAGTTCCAGATTTGGAAATTTAGCTGTGGGGCAGTCCTTGAATAAACACATAGACATGTCTCTCACAAGCATAGAAATCTTGACTTTCATGAAAAGGAAATTTTCCTTGGATAGTAACTATAGATATAAAATTATTTTCAATTAAAATTAGAGGAATACATAAATTTTACTTCTTCATTTTTAATTTTACGTTGCATAGTTTTTCTAATAGATTACCTATATTTCTCTCTAATCCATGTATAAAAAAAAGTTTTAATTTGTTATGAAGGAGTTGACTTAAAGAAAAAAGCTGAGTTTTATTTTAAGAAGTAACGACGTGGGTGTATTACAAGCATAAAAAATTCAGCGTAAGTTTTCCCAATTTCTATAGAAAGAATACCGCAAGAACACCACTTGTTACTCGACCGGCACTCGCTTTATGATACCTGTTCTATTTCAATAGCGTCCAGTTTGGGTAGGAAGAACACCACAAAATCACCACTTTTTATTCGACCAGCACCACTTTATAATACCCGTATATTTCGGTATATATCGGAAGTGCCCACTTTCAGTAGGAAGGATACCACTAAAATCGCCACCTTTTACTCGACCTGCAGCGCTTTATGATACCTGTATATTTCGGCAGTGTTCGATATCGGTAGGAAGGACACCACAAAATCACCACTTTTTACTCGAACGGCACCGCTTTATGATGGCCGAATATTTTGGTATATTTCAGTAGTGCCCAATTTCAGTAGGAAGGATACTGCAAAACCACCACTTTTTACTCGACCAGCACCGCTTTATGATGCCCGTATAGTGGCAACACTAATCATAATATCTTGTATGGCCACACTATTATATGCCTTTATCCCCTGTCCTAAACATTGGTTCCAGTTGATAGTAGCAACTAGACCTCCGTTGCCTGTGCAACGGGAAGTGTTGCAGCAACTGTGCCCTGTTCCTTAGGGCACAGCTGCGGAGCAACACGTGCAACTGTGCCCTACGGGACACAGTTGCTATTTCCGGGAAATCTGAAAGAGATACGGAAATAACGTCTTATAGTTTTCTGCTTAACTTTTGATGGTCTAAACTAGGAAAATATAAAACAAACCAAATTCACCAAAAAATTTAAATTGCCCCGAGGGCATGACAAAACTTCCAAATAGAAAAACCCAAAGAAGGAATTTTATTTCGGAGAAACTATTGTAAGATCCAGTTGTTAGGAGATCGAGACCTGTCGAACCGCGTTGGAAAAAAAATTCTAGCTGGTCCAGAACAGAAGTTACCTCTAGAACGTCGAAACTTCGGAAATTATTTCTTAGAGAACGAAGCAACTTGGTATATAGAACACTTCACTTCTTCTTGCATACTTTTCATAGCACTACTCGATAAAAATATAAGAAACATCAAAATCGAAAATTTGAGAAAATTCCAAAAAAATCGGAACGAGATGGACTTTTCCGGAATTATTTCCG
This sequence comes from Artemia franciscana, assembly GCF_032884065.1. NCBI lineage: Eukaryota > Metazoa > Arthropoda > Branchiopoda > Anostraca > Artemiidae > Artemia > Artemia franciscana. The sequence goes on from NC_088881.1 coordinate 9,948,649, forward strand.
GGAAATCTGTAAGAGCTACGGAATTTTGTGCTCCGGTTCTCGAAGAGACAAATGAAAGTTCTACATGAGTCCAGCATAACTGTATTTCTAACAAGTTTATTTCCGAAGCTAGGGTCGTCTTAACTTGACGCCAAACATCGAACGCACAGTTTCTAAGAAAAAAACCGTTTTATTTTTTTTTTATGGAAAACTGTTAGTAATTTTAGGAACTTCTCTAGAACTTTTTTACTCTGTTTCACGTTTCCCATCCCTCTGAAAAATCTCAAATTTTTAACTCTTACCACTTCGGAGCTACAGGTCGCTGATCACGGTGAAAAAAAAAAAAAAAAAAAAAAAAAAACTACGAAAGCAGTAGTGTTGCTCCGCAGCACAATTACCTGTTTATCCGCTGAAAAACTATTGACTAACGACAACTGTTTAATAAACACTCACTGAAAACCCAAGTGAATTACTTTAAAGCAGAATTTTCAAATATTAACAAAGATCTAAAGCAGAATATTTAATTTCAAACAATTAAAAAAAAAACGACATAAAACTGTAAAAGGGAAAAAATTGCTAATAATAATCTATATGTGAAGGAACTTAGAGATCTTATTTTCGTTCTAAGCATTTGGTAAATAAAGTTCGTTTAAAATTCTCGCTAGCGGCATTTTAAATTTGTTTAGAATTGAGATAACAATTTCTTAACAATAAATTTCTGTTAGTTCACGAAACAAAATTGTTAGTGCGATTCTCAATTACGTATATTTTGTTGTTGTAACGAAAGAAACAGGCCTTATGTCTGCTTGATGTTTTATTTCTGTATTGGCGCAGTGGGATTTATCTCTCCTTAGAAATACGGGAAAGTGAATTTAAATTCAGCGGGCTCTGGATTAAATTCAGGGCCCTCGAATTGATTCTAATGATGAGATTACGAGAAACCGTTTTAATAGCAATCCAAATAACAAGACAAAGAGGAATTTATTTTAAATGATATAAATGCATCGACATTTTATCTATCACTGTAGTTATACAGGTGTAAGTGGAGTTTATACATATTTATAACTACATATTTAAACTGCATATGTAGTTTATAAATTTTGCAAGGGTAAAACATGCAGGCTTGGAAAACTTGGAAAATTAGTCCTGAAGTAAAGTGATTCTAATTTGCCTGAAAAGTGTCGTAATAAGATTAATGTTGGAACTTGTGTCACTCATATATTTTTTGGGAAGAAGGGGCTTGACACCGTGGACCCTGTGACGTGGGTAACCCTAGACAATATGCATCAGCTTTACGTCAGATTGCTTCAACTGATTTATAAAAGACAAATAGGATACTTATCTGTTAGTCAGTACCCACACAAGAATTGAATGTGTAAAACAAGAAAATAGTCGGTTTGTTGCTGTTTGTATACGAAGACAATTAGCTGCGGCTTAGTGGAAAACTACATCTTAGTTATATCTTAATAAATGTTTAGTTGGTATTTTGGTTTGGTTAGGTCATATTTTGCAAGCAGCCCCTATGCTTCACACTAAAAGAAAAATCTAAGCAAAATACAAGATAAAAAAATCTTTATTTTCATATTTAAAAATTGTAAAATTCTGCTCCAGGACATTCTTTGATTGTAAATATGAAATTTTTATCATAAATGAAAGAAAATACGATTTTCTCCGAAGAGACTTTCTCAAGACAAACAGCTCTAAAGAGAGAATATGTATACTTAAAAGCTGGGCAAATAGTCGAACAGTTCGTGGTAACGAACTGTTGTAAGGAGCGCCCCGGCTCGATAGTAACTGAAAATCTAAGAAACGGAATTTTGATATCAATAGTTACATCCAAAGAATTGTATTTTAATGCTGATTTTAAATATATAAGTTTCATCAAGTTTAGTTTTACGCATCAAAAGTTACGAGCCTGAGAAAATTTGCCTTATTTTAGAACATAGGACGAAATACCCTCTAAAAGTAATAAAATCTTAACAAAATCATATCATTGGATTCGACTTATCTGAGAACTACACTGTAGAAGTTTCGAGCTCCTATCTACAAGAATGTGGAATTTTGTATTTTTTGCCAGAAGACAGATCATGGATGCGTGTTTATTTGTTTGTTTGTTTTGTTTGTTTTTTTCCAGGGGTGATCGTATCGACCCAGAGGTCCTAGAATGTAGCGAGAGGGCTCGTTCTAACAGAAATTAAAATTTCTAGTACCCTTTTGAGTGATCAAAAAATGGGAGGGCACCTAGGCCCCCTCCCACGCTAATATTTTCCCAAAATCACCGGATCAAAATTTTGAGATTTTTGTTCAGCATAGTAAAAAAATCTTATAACTATGTCTTTGGGGACGATTTATTTCTCCACAGTACCTGGGGGAGGCGCTGTAAGTTACAAACTTTGACCATTATCAAACAGCTCGTGGTAATGAACCTTAGCAAGGAGCGACCTGGCTCAATAGTAAACAAAACTCTAAAAAATGGAATTTTGATACTAATAGATACACCAAAAGAGTTGGATTTTTATACTGATTTTAAATATACAAGTCTCTTCAAATTTAGTCTTACCGTCAAAAGTTATGAGCCTGAGAAAATTTGCCTTATTTTGGAAAATAGGAGGAAACGCCCCCTAAAAGTCATAGAACCTTAACAAAAATCACATCATCGAATTCAGCTTTTCAGAGAACCATAGTGTAGAACCTTTAAGCTCCTATCTACAAAAATATGAAATTTCCTATTGTTTGCCAGAAGACTGATCACGTGTGTGCGTTTATTTATTTATTATTCTTTTCCAAGGGGTGATCTTATCAACCCAGTGGTCCTAGGATGTCACGAGAGTGCTTATTTTAACGGAAATTAAAAGTAGATAACTTCGAAGACCACACTGCCTTTCCATGACGAAAGTAAAACAGTTCAAAATAGGGATGATACCTTTTTATTGACAGTGAATAGATATAAAATTATTTAACTGGATATTTCGAACACAAATACAGTGTTCATCATCAGCAGTAAAACTAAAAGACATGAATAAAAATAAACAAAATTTATACCTAATAAACTAATTACATATAGTTTTTTGCTCTTATTTTTTCCATGCAAAAGCGGAGGCAAATCTCTTTGACCTTTTCGGTTCCAGTTCATTAGAATTATCTGATATATTACGTGGACAGAGGTCATAGCTCTTAGGTGAGGTGATATTTACTTTATTTGACCTCAGCAAATTATCATAAATTGAGTTCAATCCAAATTCACCTGTATCTCTGTTTATGGAATTATTCTTGAATAGAATTTTTTTAATTTCGATTGTTTCCCTGAAAATTTGCTTCAAACCTTGGTCCCTAGAAATCAAAGAAACATTTTCAAACAAAATAAAATGATTTGGAAAATTAAAGATATGCTCCGCGAGGGCCGACGTGAAATCTTCAGGTTTGGTATTTTGCTTTAAAGACGACGAAATATAATTAAGATGTTGTAGCAATCTCGTTTTTAAATTCTGGTTAGTACGTCCCACATAAGAGCTTCCACATGTACATGGGATTTTATAAACCTCACTTTGTTGCTCTACGGAAGTCCGATCCCTTCCAGAATTTAAAAAACAATTCAAAGTATTACTACCTCTTAAAGCTACCTTTAAGCCATTATTTTGTAAAATTCTTGTAAGTTTTTCACTCAAACCTGGAACATATGGTAGAGAACAAAAATTATCTTTCTTTTCTGTTGTTTCCAGAATATCGTCAGAACATTCTAGAAATTTTTTCTTTCTTTTCGAAAAAGTCTGGTCAATTAACCAACCTGGATAATGGTTACTTATTAAAATCTCTTTTAACAGCAATAATTCCTCCTCAATGAATTTTGGAGAACAAATTCTAAAAATACGGTCAGTTAAGGATATGATTAAATCAATTTTTACTTGGCGAGCATGACTGGAGAAAAACGACAAAAATCTGTTATTGTTAGTAGGTTTTCTGTAAATCTTAAAATCCAGACCATTTTCCTTTTTCAAAAGAAGGACATCTAGAAAAGGAAGTTTATTATCCTCTTCTAATTCTATTGTAAATTTTAAATCCCCTCCCCAAAAATTAAGATGTTCTAAAAAACTTTCTAATTCCTCCACCCCATAATTCCATACTGGAATTATGTCATCCATATATCTCCCCCAAAATTTATGTTTTAAAAAGTATGAATCTAACGCTATTGTTTCAATATTTTCTACAAAACAATTTGCTAATAAAGGGATTAAAGGGGCCCTCATGGTAAACCATTTACTTGTTCGAAAAAACCCCCTCTGAATTGAAAAAAATAAGAGAACATGTTGCACAACCTAACTAAATTCATAATTACGACTTCCAAAACTGTTTCACCACCAATTAAGTCCAAATTTCTTAGTATCTTTCTCTCAAGAAGAATTTCTGCGGCTCTTACATCAATATTAGTATACATTGACACTATTTTGAAACTTGAAATTATAGAATTTGAAGAAATCTCAACTTCTTTTAGTTTTTTTTTACAAGTTCTGACGAATTCTTAATGTAAGAAATTTCTGTAGACATGAGCGGTTTTTGTTACTCGCAACAATTGGTCGTAATGGCAGATTTGGCTTATGTATCTTTGGAAGTCCATATAATTTAGGGCACAAAGAACCTCTTGGTAAGAATTTGTAGAAAAGTTGAGGTGTAATCTTCCCTTTTTCCTTCAAACTCTTTAACTCGTTCTTAATTTTCTTTGTTTATGAGTCCGTCGGGTCAAAAGAAATAATTCTATCAAAACAATTCTAACAATTCTATCAAAGACATAAAGATTCTTAATAATTTAAGAAGGGATGAATCTATTATTATTGCAAAAGCAGACAAGGTAACACTTTAGTGGTAATGGACACCAAGGACTACGATTCAAAATTAAACGCTTTACTGAAAGATGAAAAAACGTACAAAAAGCTTTCTTTTGACCCGACGGACTCATACACAAAGAAGTTTAAGAACGAGTTAAACAGTTTGAAGGAAGAAGGGAAGATTACACCTCAACTTTTCTACAAATTCTTACCAAGAGGTTCTTTGTGCCCTAAATTAGATAGCCCTCGAAAGATACATAAGCCAAATCTGCCATTACGACCAATTGTTGTGAGTAACAAGTCACCAACAAGTGCTCTGAGTAAGTGGCTAGTGTCACTGTGTAAACCACTTATGTCTACACAAATTTCTTACATTAAGAATTCGTCAGAACTTGTAAAAAAACTAAAAGAAGTGGAGATTTCTTAAAATTCTATAATTTCAAGTTTCGACATAGTGTCAACGTATACGAGTATTGATGTAAAAGCCGCAAAAATTCTTCTTGAAAGAAAGATATTAAGAAAATTGGACTTAATTAGTGGTGAAACACTTTTGGAAGTCGGTTTAATTATTAATTTTGTTAGGTTGTGCAACACGTTCTCTTATTTTTTTTCAATTCAGAGGGCTTTTTTTCGAACAAGTAAATGGTTTACCCAATAGCGTTATATTCATACTTTTTAAAACATAAATTTTGGGGGAGATATATGGATGACATAATTTCAGTATGGAATTATGTGGTGGAAGAATTAAAAAGTTTTTTAGAACATCTTAATTTTTGGGGAGGGGATTTAAACCTTACAATAGAATTAGAAGAGGATAATAAACTTCCTTTTCTGGATGTCCTTCTTTTAAAAAATGAAAATAGTCTGGATTTTAAGATTTACAGAAAACCTACTAACAATAACAGATTTTTGTCGCTTTTCTCCGGTCATGCTCGCCAAGTAAAAATTGATTTAATCATATCCTTAACTGTCCGCATTTTTAGAATTTGTTCTCCAAAATTCATTGAGGAGGAAATATTGTTGTTAAAAGAGATTTTAATAAGTAACCATTATCCAGGCTGGTAAAGGAAAAGAAGGAAAAAATTTCTAGAATGTTCCATTTCTAGATGGCTTAATAGGTAGCTTAAAAGAATAAGGCTTAAAGGTAGCTTTAAGAGGTAGTGATACTTTGGCTAGTTTTTTTAATTCTGGAAAGGAGCGGACTTCCGTAGAGCAACAAAGTGGGGTTTATAAAATCCCATGTACTTGTGGAAGCTCTTATGTGGGACGTACTAACCAGAATTTAAAAACGAGCTTGCTACAACACCATAATTCTATTTCATCGTCTTTAAAGCAAAATACCAAACCTGAAGATTTCACGTCGGCCCTCTCGGAACATATCTTTAATTTTCCAGATAATTTTATTTTGTTTGAAAATGTTTCTTTGATTTCTAGGGACCAAGGTTTAAAGCAAATTTTCAGGGAAACAATCGAAATTAAAAAAATTCTATTCGAGAATAATTCCATAAACAGAGATACAGGTGAATTTGGATTGAACTCAATTTATGATAATTTGCTGAGGTCAAATAAAGTAAATATCACCTCACCTAAGACCTATGATCTCTGTCCATGTAATATGTCAGATAATTCTAGTGAACCCGAACCGAAAAGGTCAAAGAGATTTGCCTCCGCTGTTGCATTGAAAAAAATAAGAGCGATAAACTATATGTAATTAGTTTATTAGGTATAAATTTTATTTATTTGTATTCATGTCTTTTAGTTTTACTGCTGATGATGAAGACTGTATATGTGTTCGAAATATCCAGTTAAATAATTTTTTATCTATTGAGTGTCAATAAAAAGGTATCATCCCTGTTTTGAACTGTTTTACTTTCGAAATTAAAAGTTCTAGTGCTGTTTTTAATTTACCAGAAAATTAGAGGGCACCTAGACCCCCTCCCACACTTATTTTTTCCCAAAGTCAATGGATCAAAATTTCGAGATATCCATTCTGTCAGAGTCGAAAAATCCAATAACTATTTCCTTGGGGACGGCTTACGAGTGTTTAAATATAGTAATGGTTATTTAGAAGTTTACAGACGTTTTAAGGGGGATTTTTTTCTTGGTTGGGAAGGGGGCTGAGGGGACAGGGTTACTTGAGAGGATCTTTCCATGGAGGAATTTGTCATGGGAGACGAAAATCTCCGTGAATAGGTTGCAGGATTTTTTAGCATTATTTGAAACAAAAAGAAAGAAAAAAATAAATACAAAAAAGTTTTTCAAACTGAAAGTAAGGAGCAGCATTAAAACTTAAAACGAAAAGAAATTATTACGCATATGAGGGGTTCATCTCCTCCTAAATAGCTGCTATTATGCCAAAATATTTTTAGTAATTTCAACTATTTATTCTACGACCTTTGTGATTCAGGGGTCGATCTTAAAGAATTGGGATAAAGTTTAAGCTTTAGTGTAAAGAGTAAGGTATTAACAAGGGGGGAAACTCCATCGAATACATAATAAAAATATACAAATATAGAAGTTCGTTATTTAAGTTAATTCGTAAGTTACGTATATTTCTTACTAATACAAACATTCGTAAAAAAATAGAAGTAGAATCGTCCGATCAAATTAAGAGGAAACCATATAGCCAAAAATAAAATAATATGCAAATTTCGTTTTAAGCATCCATGTGCGGAGAGCCAAAATCAAAACATGCATTAACTCAAAAAAGTTCAGAAATTAAATTTAAAAAAAGTTCTTTTTAACCTGAAAGCAAGGAGCGACATTAAAACTTAAAATGAACAGAAATTACTCCGCATATGAAGGGGGCTATTCCCTCCTCAACGCCTCGCCCTTTAAGCTAAAGTTTTTTTACTGTTTTAAAAAGTAGATTTGAGAGTAAGAGTCAAATTTTAGCGTAAACAGCTGGGCGTTGAGGAAGGAACAGCCCCTTTCACATACGGAGTAATTTCTGTTCGTTTTAATTTTTAATGTCGCTCCTTACTTTCAGTTAAAAAAACTTGTTTTTTTTATAACTTCTGTTTCCATATAGTAATGGTCATTGGGAAGTGTATAGACGTTTTCAGTGGGACTTTTTGGCGTTTGGGTGGGGTTGGGTTGGGGGAGGGAGTTATGTGGGAGGATCTTTCCATGGAGGAATTTATCATAAGGGATGAGAATTTCCATGAAGGGGGCGCAGGATTTTCTAGCATTACTTAAAAAAAACAATGAGAAAATAAACAAAAAAAAGTTTTTTTTTCAACTGGAAGTAAGGAGAAGCATTAAAACTTGAAACGAACAGAAAATGTTACGTATATAAGGAGCTAAAAAAATTAATATGTTTTTTTTTTAATTATTCAGGTGCGGTGAGCCAAAATCAAAACATGCATTAATTTATGAACATTCATAAATTAAATAAAAAAACAGGTTTTTTACTGCAAATAAGGAGCGAGATTAAAACTTAAAACGAGCAGAAATTATTCCTGAAAGGGGTTATCCCCCCTCAACGCCTCACTCTTTACCCTAGAGTTTTTTATTATTTAAAAAAGTAGAATTGTGACAAAGAGTCAAACTGTTTCCCCTAATATCATCATACTGATATAATGAGGGAAAATCTAATGGAAAAACTAAAATATTATTACAGCATGACCAACAGGAATTGTTGGTTTTTTTTTGTTTATATTAGCGAAGACCGTCTTAAACAAAAGGTAAAAGATCAACCTTTGAGGTTTTCAATAAAATAATACTAAACATTAAAACCAATTTCAAAAATTAGCTTAAAGTCAGCAATTAGCAATTAGGGAGATACATCCCCTAAAAGTCAAGGAATTTAGGCTCCCATCTTCAAAAATGTGGAGTTTTGTATTTTTTTAAAAAGAAAGATCTTTTTAAAAAAAAACCAAAAGAAAGATCATACATGGATGTTTTTTTTCTAGGGGTGTATTGTGTAAAACCAATGATCTTAGAATATCCGAAGAAAACTCACTCAAACAGAAATTAAAAGTTGTAGCTCCCTAATTTAGTGACAAAATAGATTGGAGGGTATCTGACCCCCCTTCTTCATTTCTTTTTTTTACCAATGTTGTTCGATGACAATTTTGAAATAAACATATTGTTCAGCATAGATGAAAGGTCCAATGGCTATGTCTTCTAAGATTACATGATTTAAATTTAGTTTTAAATTTACCCGTTGTTTACGTAGCTATAGTATTTGTTATAGGGCAGTATTCACACATTTATAGGATGGGGGGGGGATTTTTGCTGTGGGAACTCTCCACAGGAAGAATTTTCCATGGGGAAGGAAGTTTTCGGGGGTGATTTTCTCAGGGATAATTTTTACACTGGGGATTTAGCTAGAATTTCTATACGATTTTTTTTTTGTCTTATTTTGTCTTTGCCAACTCAATTTTACATGCGTAGATGTTTATGGTGATTGTCCGAGGTAAATTTTCACCGGGATTGAATTTTCTAGAGGATCTTTTTGTGGAGGGGCAGCCGAGTTTCCTGGCATCATTGAAAAAAAAAACTATCAGAAATTAAGTAGATGAGTAACTTTTTTCAGTTGAAAGTAAGGAGCAACATTAAAACCTAAAACAAACAGAAATTATTACTTATATCAGGCGTTTGTCCCCTTCTTAATATCTCATTTTTTATAATAACGTTTGAATTTATGTCCCAGTTCCTTAAGAATGATTTTTGACACACAAAGGTCGTTTAATTAGGATAATATAAAGCTCTTTCAAAGTACTAGAACTTTATCGTGAAGAGCAAAATAATAAGAAGGCGCAAACCCCCTCGTCTAGCCTACGTAATTTTTCTGTTCCTTTTTAAGTTCTTATATTTCATCTTACTTTTGTTTAATAATAGAGAGTAGCAATTTCAAACATAAAGCGTTTAAATCTTCATCCTTTAAAACCGGGCTATAGGTTTCTTTCGAGCATTCAAAAAAACTTTTTGTTTTTTTGTTTTTTTTGTTTTTTTGTTTTTTCATGTCTACCAGCTAAGCCCACCAAAATTGTCGTACACATTTTTCTCAATATTCTCTTATAAAGCAATATTCTTCTATGAGAGCCTCAGTTTGAATTTTGGTTTTAGCATTTTTTCCAACCACCAGCCTCCTTGGCTAGTAGCTGTGGCTACTACCAAAACGACAACATCAATCTCACCTTTTAAGTAATATGCTTGGCCGAACGGCAGGAAAACAATAAATTTTGAAATAGAAAGACTCATTACTGTCACCTGGAATAATTAAGTTAATGCAAGTCGGAAAATTCAAGCCTATAAATAGCTGATAAACTGTCTCCAAAATTGGTGCCTAATAAGATATGTATGGATAATAAACTTAATCTCTTAACAGCCACATTCAACTTCAAATTAAACTGTTGCCTATAAATAGCTACATACCCACTGTATGAGTACGATAGAAATCACTTACTTGATTATAAAATGATGATTTCTTAGCTGATAAATGTTTTTTTTCTTCGTCGGCACATTACTTGTTACTTCACTGTCAGTGTTAGGTGTTTTATTAGAATTTCCTGAGGTCAAAAAGTCATACCTCCATATTATTGGAAAAAGTATAACACACGATTCACTTTATAAAACATCCAGGATCGTGCTTAAAAAAGGGAGGAAACAAAGAAATCTATGGTGGTGACATCTTTAAAGTAACAAAGCAATACATTAAGCCGTTTGAACTATAGATTCCCGTGAATAATCTTGGATGTATCTCCATTTTCTGCTGGTGCTTTTCCCAGGCTAGGATACGAAACGGGTGCAGATCGGAGACCTCTAGCCAGACCACCTTGGATCCTAAACCTTCACTAATTTCTAGGCACTTCTTATTCAAGTCATAAACTAAATTTTTTACTACCCCCCCCCCCACAAATAAAAATCCTAGGTACTTGCCTACTCTTATGCTCACATGGAGCTTTATTTTTCTCCATCATGATACAGATATATATGTATATATATATATATATATATATATATATATATATATATATATATATATATATATATATATATATATATATATATATATATATATCAATTCGATTGCTGTTTTGAACAGAAGCACTAAATTATTATTTATGTGGAAAAGATGTTGCAACTGGGAAACGACAGTCCTTTCAACGTAGTTTTTTTTTATCATCGGTATCACTTTCAAGTTGTTTGGTTTGTTTTACCTTGACTTGTCTTTCGTCACTATGAAATACATATCGCCAAACCTTTATTTTTTTAATTAAAATCTGGTAGGCATTGATGACCTTATCCAAGTCAAAATCCCAAACCCAATCATCATCACTATCATTTTCAGTTTTGATACATTTTGACTCTCGCTGTACAGGTTGTTTCAGGTTGCTCTTGTGATTCCTCGGCACGCTTGCTTTTGGTGATTTCTCTTTGAGACACAAGCCTGTTTTCACGCTGTTGTTGTGATTCCTCGGCACGCTTTCTTTTCTTACTTTCTCTATTAGCCGCAAGCCTTTACAGTCGACAAACATGACGTCAGTACACAAACAACTTATATATATATATATATATATATATATATATATATATATATATATATATATATATATATATATATATATATATATATATATATATATATATATATATATATATATATATATATATATATATATATATATATATATATATATATATATATATATATATATATATATATATATATATATATATATATATATATATATATATATATATATATATATATATATATATATATATGTATATATACTAGCTGTTGGGGTGGCGCTTCGCGCCACCCCAAAACCTAGTTGGTGGGGCGCTTCACGCCCCCCCAAGCCCCCCCGCGCGCGTAAGTCGTTACGCGCCATATTAGTTACGCGCCATTGTAGTTGTGTCCCTGTGTCCCACCTGTGAATATAGATAGATTTATATATGTGTTTCAAACTACGTAAAAATTGCGAATATAAAACATTCTTGGCTTTCCCATTGTCTGTCCATATACAAAGCCGTATGTACTAATAATGACGTCATATGCAAACGCTCTTTTTACAAACAAACAAACATGCATACACACAACTCGTTTTTATATAGATAGATAGATAGATAGATACAATACAAATTAACTACGTAAAACTTGTGAATATACAACAGTCTTCGCTGTCCCACTGTCTGTGCGTATAAATAGATTGTCAGGTTTACCGACCCTCAAAGATGCAACATACAATTGTACATTGGTAAAGCAATCTGTTTCCATTGTTTTTATTACGGCAAGTCGCGTGCCATTGCAAAGCTTTGGTGGGTTGATATTTCTTAAAAGTATTATTGGTACGCCTATTTTTAGTTGTAGCACGTGTGGTGGAAACCCTGAAGAATCTATGGAATTTAAAAATTCAGATGGATAATTAACCGCTTCATTTGGTTCCAAAATACAAATTAACTGCGTAAAACTTTCGAATATACAACATTCTTCGCTGTCCAATTGTCGCTGCATATAAATAGATTGTCAGGTTTACCGACCCTCGACAATGCAACGTACAATTGTCCATGGGAAAAACAATCAGTATTAAGATCTATACCACATTTTTCTAATGATTGACCTTGAGCTTTGTTAATGGTGATTGCAAATGCTAATCGAATTGGGAATTGCGATCTTTTAAATTGAAAAGGCAGATCCGTTGGAATCATGGGAATGCGAGGAATAAGAACAGCCTCACCCTCAAAAGGCCCTGTCAAGATTGTGGCCTCTATTAGGTTTTCCATTGTTTTTTTTACGGCAAGTCGAGCGCCATTGCAAAGCTTTGGTGGGTTTATATTTCTTAAAAGTATTATTGGTACGCCTATTTTTAGTTGTAGCACGTGTGGTGGAAACCCTGAAAGATCTATGGAATTTAAAAATTCAGATGGATAATTAACCGCTTCATTTGGTTCCAAAACTGTGTCGACTGACTTGTAAAGGACTGCCTGGTCTCGAATCTTGGTCAAAACAATATTGTTGATTTCGTGGACGTCTATATTTTTGAGTGCGAGAATCGCTCTTTCACTTAGCCATTTATTATTTTTATAATTTTTTAGAATATTCGGAAATACTTTTTCAATCAATTCATTTTTGGACGTCACTAAATTACAGAAATCAGCACGTAGTTGTATACGTCCTGAAATTGAGTCTACTGGGAGCTTTCCGTTTCCCATTGCCAGCAATTGATCTGAAAATGTTTGACCAGAGTCATCGTTTTGCAATCGGACACGCATATTTGTAGTTAATTTTAATGTTTTTACGTGTGCCCATAAATTAGAATTTTTCAGGCAAGCATTCATTTCGTCTGCAAGAGTTGATCTAGGTATTATAGGTAATGTTTGCCTGAAATCTCCCGCAAGCAATATTAATGTGCTGCCAAAAGGTTTCGACTTCCCTCGCAAATCTTTCAAGCATTGATCCAGAGCCTCGAGCGATTTTTTGTGTGCCATTGTGCACTCATCCCAAATAATAAGTTTGCATTGCTGCAATACTTTACCCATCCCAGATGATTTGGAAATATTGCACGTGGGAGTTTCTGTAGAATGCAAGTTCAGAGGCAATTTCAAAGCGGAATGAGCAGTTCTTCCACCAGGCAGCAATGTTGCGGCTTTTCCGGACGACGCAATTGCCAACGCTATATCATTTTTTGATCGAATTGATGCCAGAATCAGTTTTATCACAAACGTTTTACCAGTACCTCCTGGCGCATCCAAAAAGAAAATTTCTCCAACGTTGTTATCGACACAATGCATTATCGTATCATAAATGTCTTTTTGTTCCGACGTTAACTTGGAAATGTTATTTTGTACATACGACAATAGATCACTCGTACTGTAACTTTGTTCACGATCCAATTCTACACATGTCGAAACAGCAGCGATACGGTTAGGTGAAGGCATTCCCAAATCCTGAAGAGGTTGGTTTGCCAAACGTACGCACAAATCTTCTATAACAACTAAAGTGTAGTTATAAATTTCTGATGTAAAATCAAAAGTCATATCTGACGTCTCTAACTGTTTTCGATGGAGTATATCTTCGGACATTTTTGACTTATATTTTTCCCATAACTCTGTAGGAGCTGATGGAGAGCAAGTTGTTAAAATGATGCCAAACAATGCACGAATTTCACTTGGGGTTGACGTTTCGCACGCGTCATTGATGCAGTTATCCCAGTGTTGGTCATTCTGCAATAAATTCAGAGCTTGGCATGCACTACGGTAAGTGTCATGTATAGTACCATTTACAGTCCTCAAATACTCAAAGGATGTCGGACCGGGTACATTCACCAACAGCAGGCGTAGAAAGAAGCATTTATGTTGATTGGGGTGAACGGTGTAGAGTCTTCCTATCGTGGTATCTTTGAAGATTGTAGGTTGGCCGTCGACTGACTTACCCTGTTTTCGACGTTCAAATACTTTATTTTTAGTATTCCACGTGTAATACGAAGGCACTTCAGTATACAGCAGTTTTTTTGCAAAAGAATCATTTTTGCAAAGTGAAAAAAAAGCTGTTAATGCTGTATCCGGTGGATTCAGGACTCTTTGTAGCACGTTGGTTTCCGTGAAATAAACACGTTGACCATTCTGTAAATGTACCGCTAAGTGAACAACAGCTGGACTACGTTCATGTATCGGAAATGAAAGAATTCGCCAAACAGCTTCATTACTGCTTATGTATCTTCCAGCCTGATATTGTAAGATTTCATCGAAATCTTTGATTTCGGGCTGCAAGCCAAAAACTGCCATGTCACTGCCTTTGTTGACGTATTTATATATGTATTTGATTGCCTTTACGGAGTTACAGTATTCAACGTTTATGTGTGTATTAAATGTTTTTGATAATAATGGGGAATATGGAACAACCCACTGGTTATCTACTTCGATGGTGGTACCGTTACGCTTCTTTATTATTGCTGTTTTACCGCCATCTTCAGTAGATCTTCTTCTATATTGTGGGTAACCATCATTGCCAGTAATTGTGTTTGATACTAAAAGTCGAGGATATTGCTTTGTGCACCTTCCTTTGGCCATGCATGGTGAATTTTCGTTCAGTGCACCGCAAGGTCCATGTATCATATTTTTTACAATAATATCATGTAACCCCTTATCGACATTTTTATCAGGTATTTCAGCGGAAATCACATCATCAATTTCGTTCGAAGTAATTTTTTTATGTAGCCAGATTAGTATATGTGCGTGTGGCAAACCTCGTTTTTGCCATTCCACTGAGTACATCCAGCATCGCACTGACCCAAACACTTCAAGTTTTACAATGTAGTTTATCAGTGATTTCAACTTTTGCCGGAAGACACGGGCCGTAATGTCATGCCTATGAACCGCCGATTGTCCTTGAAGTAAAAGCTGCAGTTTCTCGTCCCAAGATTGATTACATGTAAATGTAATAAATAAATCTGGACGACCATAGAGACGAACATACGCAATAGCATCTTGAGCATATTCATGCATATGACGGGGACTGCCAGCATATGACGAAGGTAAAATTGTTAATCTTCCAACGTTTGTGGTATTACCGTCATTTATAACTGCATCTCGCAAATGAATGTATTGTTCAGAGCGGAGCTTGGTCTGATTCAGGCGGATATATAGCAAACGTTCTGATTCAATTTTAGCATACATATCAACGACGAATTGGTGAAACAATTCACGGCATTTTAAAATATAATTTTCTTCATCCTGCCGAATCATTAGTCTATAGGAATAATAATGCATTGCATTGCATTTCTTATTCATTTCTTTGTTAGGTAATTCGAAAGACGGATGGATTTGTTAGATGCTTTCCAGAGGAATTGACCACGGATTGTTTTTATACCTGTCGACTGACCGTATTTTCAAAAAGTATGCCGTACTGAGCTCTGAGTTGGTCTATATGTACATGATTGGCTTCTCTTAAGAATTCGTGGGGCACACGAAAGGAGATGATTAATTGCGAATAAACAGGGTAAAACCCCCCAGGCCATGAGCTTTACGGGATAAATAAAATTATCAAGAAGAATAAAAAGTTGTGTTATCTGTTTCGTATTTAGTCATAAAGTATTACTAATATATTGAAAGCAGGCATTCATGCATTAGGGTTTTCACCCCCCTCCAGATATCACAAGGTATTGTTTGCTTGAATATTTCAATGCTATTTGTCATTTATTCACCTTTTTTTATATTACCGCCCCTTTCATCGCAGAACAAAGCTGCCCGAACTTAAAACAGCAACACGAAAACAACTCAAGTTCTTGGTTACGTTTACCTCGATGATGACCACTGCCTGAAAGGCTTGCGAGAAGCGGGGCGGAGTTATACCTTCCAGAGTTTACTGGCATGTCAAACTCAGATATTGACTCATTGAAGCCCTGGGAAATTCTATCGAACCAACTAATCACGGCACAAAGCTACCCCAGTCCAACACGGAACCATGACAGCCTTTCTGTTTTTGAGCTATGCTTACCTTGAGTTCTACCTGAGAAACTGGCGATAAGTGGGTTTCAGCCTTAGTTCCCATAGCTTCCACGCGCAACGTAACCCAATATGTTGCCACAATATGATGTGCATGCATAACATTGAACAAAGTAAACAATACATAGTTCTCGAAGCTAAATTAAATTTGCAAATCGACGAATAAAACTGAGAAATAAGCTAAATAAGATAATAGATTGAGTAACCAAAGAAAAACTTAAAAACATTTGCAGAGTAAGGGAAAAAGCAATATAAGAAAACTTTGAAATTCAGCAGAGACCAAGGGAAGTTTAATCAATTAGTTTTTGGTTACAGGGTTTCAGAAAAACAAGCAAGGCTCGAACGCAATCAACAGTGCATTAATGAAAAGAATCTTTTCTAGTGACAAAACAAAACAAAACGTTAATAGAAGCAAAGACCATAACAAGAAGGACATTTTGTGACGCCAAGAAAGGGGAGAAAATAGGTAATATATCCTAGGTGTGTAGACCGGGATTTCTTACAGGCTTCCATTAAATTTGAATATTTTGAGGAATTTGAAAGGTCTTTCTTGAGAACTATTTCTAAAATGGAGGCCTTCTTTAGATTATAAAAAGAATAACGGACTGATTTGTTTTTCCAGTATATCTTCTCTTCATAATAAGATCCAACTAGAGATTCATATATACCGTATTTATCGTTTCAGTGCGATCCTCTGCCAAAATACTATCCACCTGAATTGAAGCAATTTATAAAAGTTGGTAGTATCAAAAGGAATAATATACATCATCCCGTTTTTTGTTGGTGTTGCACAATTTTTGACTGCGCCTATTGCTTCCAACAGATTTAAAATTTAACACATCTAGAGGGTGCAACAGGGTGGTGACACATGAAACGTAAAATATTTATCAATAAAAATTGTTATTGACAAAATTACAACCATAAACAGTGAAGATTAGAGCCTGGTTTGTTAGCATAACACATGAATATATGGAAAGCAGCGAGAAGTAATAGAAAGATTCTTAGACAAAACAGAAGACCAAAAGAGAGAAAAAAAAGACTAGAGGAAAAAAACACAATTATTAGCAGTTCACCATTTAGCAGCAAAAATATAGTACCCGTAATATAGCACCCGCATAGGCAAATAAATCATAGACAAACAAATAATAAAAACACTATAAATAGCAATATTCCTATGCTCACCAACATCTAGATGGGGTACAGACATATGTACAAGCATAAAACACATTTAAATCCTTTTTTCAGTAGAAGTCCAACTTTCCGATATATTTTCCACCCTCCCGACGTACTATCCAATATATTTCCCAACTATCAAATATATTGGAAAATTTTCCATTAAAATGGAAGAACCTGGAAGATCCTCAACACAACTATTACATTTTAATTCAATTTTAATTCCAGCACAATTATGATACATTAAAAAATTAAAGCTGAATACATGAATCCAAATGGTCCCAGTATCGTTTAAAAGATATTTGATTATTCTAGCAAATCCAGTTTCTAACATCGATTTGTACTAGGCTTCAAACTTTTGGTTTTCTTTTTTAAGGTTTTGGAATTATTAGGATTATTCATCATAATGAAGAATTTTTTTCCAGACACGCATTTTCATTGAAGAGTAATTCTTTAAATTAGTGATAATCTCAGGCAAATTAAATTTATTACAACATGGGGGAACTGGTACCTGTGGGAAAGCCTAATCCCTTCTTATTTAATTAGAACCTCTAATTAAATTAGAAGATAAAGCTCTATGGAGCAGACATGGAGAGAGGGAATGGGAGCCCCAGAAATTTGTCATATCAATGAAGAAGTTGACAGGCGATTGGATATCATAACACTGAATTGCTGTTTATAAGTCTTCGAGATTGTGACGGGTAGCAATTTCCCATCACTAAATGGCGGTTAACTCACATAATACGTTTGCTTACTTTAATCATCTTGACTTAACTTTGAATTTAGCCAGGGCTTATAATTTTTGGCCTCACACAGATGGTAAAAAATAAAATATTGGGTCGTCTGCCATTCTTAACTCATAAAAAGGGCCATAACCATCTCAAATTTTCTCTCATTTTACCCATAAAAAGTAGGATAGAACCAAATTTTTCGTACATCTTGTTGTTTTACTTACGGTTAGTCAAACAGGCACCCGACGATATCTTTAAAAAATGCTATAAGAAAATATTAACAAATCTTTCTTTGCTTTCTGAAGTACCCCCTTCACACAACAATACTTTCCCAAAGACATTGTAGCTTCCAATATTCTGATCTCTGAGTCATCTCAAGTCCAAGAAGCTTAAATTCACAACTCACAACTAAAAAATTCACACAAATTCACAACTAACCTCTGAAATTCCAAAGCCAGACGAGATGAAAACTCCTGGTCGTGCTGCAAGGTCAAAATGAAGAGATTGATAACCTTGTTCTCGTTCGTCGGCTTAACTTCCTATTCTTCCAGCTGAGGAATTTCATTTTGTCTAACTGAGGAAAAAGACTCCAGACTCGAATATTTCATTTATTAACATATTTTATGTATCCAACATATTTACTAACAATACTGCCAACCTTTCTGATAGATCGATCTTTTCAATTGTGGAAGGTGTTTACCTCCCCCAGGCGATTACCTCCCCACGAAAAATAGTTCCCGAGAAATATTACCCCCAGAAACTCCCCCCCCCCCCTCGTGAAAAATAAAACTTTCCAAAATTGATAATTTTATTTAAGTTTTGTACTTTTAATACCCGTAGATAGAAGGAATTTTGGTACTCTTCGTTAGTTTCTTTCAGCTTAGCGGTTGACAAGACAAAGAGAAGTGACAAAATGTATGAGAAATATATGATTTTGGCGATATATCTGCACATAGGGGCAGATCTATCGCCAATTGTCAAGTATTCGGACAGTTTGACGTCTTATTTCATGATCTGCAGAATAATTTTACGTAACACATTTTGCATTCAGACCCACTGTACTTTATCCCCCCCCCCTCCCGCTAGTTTGCACATCTCAAACCTAGATGAGTTTCTAAAGTAACGAAGGAACTAACAAAAAATCGGTTTGTTCTCGATTTTTGCACATCGAAAACTTCAGTGAGTGGTGTACAATACAGATTTCCTGGAATTTTTCATAATGAGAAAGCCGGATTTTCCGGTTTTATTGAAAAACGATCAGAAATTAAATTTAAAAGGAAAACAATTTTTTCAACTGAAAGTAGGGAGCAACATCAAAACTTTAAACGAACAGAAATTATTACGTAAATACAAAAAAAAAACACTTTAGCATAAAGAGCGAGGTCCTGAGGAGGAGGCCACCCCTTTTATAAACGTAATAATTTCTGAACTTCTTAAAGTTTGATGTTGCTCCTTACTTTCGGTGGAAAACTTGTTTTTTCTTAATTACCTACAGATGGTGTTTGATAATGGAAACATACGGAACAACTCTTATGAAGAAAAGTAAAGAGCCTCATTAAATTTTAAAACAAAGCTTATTGTACTAAATAAACAGCCATTGTATATCAGGCATCGTTCTCAAGGAATTAGGACAAAAAGTAAAAACTTCAGTGTAAGGAGCAATGTCTTGTGTAAGAGAAAACTTCTTTCATATACATAATAATTTTTGTCTGATCGGTTTTAAATATTATCGGTAATATTATCTGTAACAATATCGATAATATTATTATCGGTAATATTACCTGTTGATAGATCCTATCATCATGTTTCAGGTATTAGTAATCAAAAGAAGACAAGAAGAAGACATGCCTCCAGTACCAATGTCAAATGCCATAACTTATCTATGTGCAGAATCTGCAATCTTTGTAAAAACCACCTCATAATAGACGGTGAAATCCCAATTCAAATAAGAGGGTATTGTCAGACAATATAACCAAGAAATGTAAAGAAGAATTGCGGAAAAATAGCACCGGTAAATCTTACTAGTACCGTCGATAGTTTACCAACAGACATAGTCAATACACCCGATATTATCAATGATGAAATGTATGGGTACGTTGTTAAAGTTGTGCATGACCCCAAGGTGGAACAAGTTCCATGTCAGGAGAAAACGTAATGAAGTAATTTATGGATTTAACCATTTCTTTTTTATGATGGTATTTTAAAAGCTATAATTTCATTAAAAATATCTTGATTGCATTACTTTGTCATGTTTCAATTATTTATAGGGTACGTTAGCAACTCCAACGTCTAGAATTATTATTAAAAAATCAGAAAAGCTAGAAAAGGAATTCTCAGTGACAAAGGTACTACTACAAGGCTCATAGGGGATCTACTAGAGTCTGAGATAGGTTAACAGGGTTTTTACCGAAGTCTGAGAGACATTGGCAGGTTTTTTTTAGAAGTCCACACACAGAGTCAGGCGAATAGACGGTTAGACCACTGGCGCAAAGAGTGAGAGAGAAAGACAAAAGCACACCGAAACACACAAAATTAGACACACAGCCATGAAAAAAGATGTAGAGACAGTCAGTGAGACGCTCAGACACATAGAAACAGAGAGAGACAAAACACACATACACACAAGCAAACAAAGTCAAACACAAAGAAACACAAAGAAAGGCACACAGGTCCTCAGAAACAAAGACATATAGAGAGATATAAATACAGACACAAGCACAAGCAAACACAGTGAGAAACACAAGCACACAGAAATAGGCAAACAAACACTCAGACACACAGTCACCGAGAGACAAAAACACACACAAAACACTGAAATCAGATACACAGAGACAGGCAAACATATACTCAGACACACAGAAAAAGAGGGAGACAACAACACAAACACACACAAATTCCACACAAAGAGAGAGAGAGAGAGAGAGAGAGAGAGAGAGAGAGAGAGAGAGAGGGAGAGAGAGAGAAAGAGAGAGACAGAGAGAGAGAGAGAGAGAGAGAGAGAGAGAGAGAGAGAGAGAGAGAGACAGATAGACGGAAAAAGAGAGAGAGAGAGAGAGCGAGAGAGCGAGAGATAGAGAGACAGACAGACAGACAGATAGACAGACAGACAGACGGAGAAAGAGAGAGAGAGAAAGAGAGAGAGAGAGAAGGAGAGAGAGAGAGAGAGAAACACACAGAAACACATGAAACAAGACACATAGGCATGAAAAACAGATGCAGAAACATGTAAACAGGCACTCAGAGACACAGGCACAGGAAGAGTGAAATAGAGATGGAGAGCGAAAGAGAGAGAGAAAGAGAGAGAGAGGGGGACACACAACGTTAGACACACAAGCATGCACACAAACGCAGAGACAAGCAGACAGACACTCAGAAATAGAAGCAAAGAGAGAGGTAGGGAGAAACAAAAAAAAACAATATTTGTGACAAGCATACATTGTCTTTTCTAGCCTTTAAAGAATAGAATTTATGTTCAGATTTCTAAGTTAAAAATTCTTCAGTTCAAAAGATTATATTCAAAAAATTTCTAATTACCTCCCAATAGATTTCAAGTCCCCCCCCCCAAAAAATAAAAGTTTCAAACAGAACAAATTCTAAGTTAGAAAAAATCCAAGTCCCCTCCCTCCCAAAAATTCAGAGTTCCAAGAAATCAAAATAAAAAATAATTCAAAGTCCCTTCAAAAAATTAAAAAAGTTGTAGAAGGCACCACAACTGATTTTCTACTTACAATATTTGTAATATTGTAACTCATATAATAACTCATTTTGAGTTAGGTTCATTTGGGTTCGGTAAGCGTTCCCGTGCAAGCTAACAAAATCTAATATTTTGGATGGAAATTATTGATAGAAACATACAATAAACCAAGTATTGTCCATGACTAGCCACAGAGTACAACAGGGGTGGCCACATAAAAATTCGGGAAACTATGTTTGCTAGAGATTGCATGTTAATTTAAGACATGCAAAAAAAGATGAAAAAATAAATTTAAACAAATTTGGGGGAGGGGAAAAAGATTAGGAGAGGGCTTTTGGGCCCCTGGAGAGGGAATGCAGCCCGTGAGGGATCGTTGGGACCAAAATTTCAAACGCACCAAGCTCAAGCTTGGTAAAGGAAAACGAGTGTGCTCAGGACCATTAAATCACAAAAAGGATACCAGGCCGGTCGTAGTCTTAATAATTTTGAGACTGAAAAATATTTCAAATCGTATTGGTATGCATATTCTTGGAATGGTACAAAAAAATGTGACTGAAAATTACTGACTGATATCAACTACCAAAATCCAACTCCAATTGTGAATCGACTATACAATTAACATGACACAATACAATGATGCTAAACAACAATTGGCTAGTGCCCAGAAAAATTACATTGATAGCATTTGCTTAGAACGTGTTTCTAAGAAACAAACAATATAAATAATTTTTAGGCTCAGTTGATAAACGTGTCGTTCTCTTACCATATGAAATCTTGGGTCTCACGTTCGATTCCTCCATCAGACCAAAAATTAATAAAATCAATTGAAAAATTGCTTATATGCAAAATATGTGTATTTTGAAAGAATATATGACACTTTATCTAATGACAATAACTGAGAAATAACACCTGGCAAGAGATGTTTCCTGGAAATGTTCTTATAGCTGGAGATAACGCTAGTTCTATGTATGACAGTGTTTTATTATGGGAGATGGGAATACTGGCCGCTCTTAATACTTGGGTTACTGACTACCCGGATCCAAAGGATCACTGGGGGTGCTGGCAACTCAGATCTAAAGGGATCCCGGGGGTACTAGACGCTCGGTTTCAAAGGGCATATCCTACTATTGTTCCAGATTAAGCCCTGTTCCAAATAGATATGAACTGCTAGAAAAAAGTATTTTTGAGGACACACTTTCATGGGCAGTATGTTCTTTGGGTGATCAGATCACAAGCATGGTTTTTTTTTCTCGCCTTAATAATGAGCGTCACAAGAATTTTCCTTAAAAAAAGGTGAGTGAACTTATGTGTAAGAAACTGTCATAGAAACCACTACTAGAAAATGTATTATTGTAATGCTTTTTAAATGTATTAGAAAAAAAATCAGAAAGACAAATTTAGTTAAAAATTCTCCTTTTGAGGGTACTTTCTTAATAAAATAGAAATTATAATATCAATAATGAAATAAAAAAAATATAATAATAAAACAAATAAAAATAAAGAAAAGTTTACTCGAGTTCTTTTTGATAAACAAACAAGAAAAACAGATTTTTTTTCATTCTACATCCGCACTTTTGTTCTTTTAAAGTTACTGCAACGGCATTATGGTTCAATCACTTTACAAAAAATGTTGTTGAAAATAATAGATATATATTATTTCCAAAATAAAGAAAGATAGCACAGCAATTTAAACACTTTCAATGACAGTTATCAAGCTCAGACATTGGACAAAACTGGCGTGGGAAAGTTTCAGAAATCTGCCAGAGAATGAAGAAAACAAAAGTTTTTCCAGCGAACTTAAAATACACATGAGGAAAGTTTCATCTACTGCGGGGGAGTTTCTCTTTTAGTTAATACAAAAAGGGAACGGTTTCCCAGATCTGACACTTTCATCTGGTAATTTAGCTGTTTAAGTCCTGATAAAAAACATTAAAGTTTGTATATGGGGTGAAATTTATCATAGAAAACTTGAGTACATTTAAATTTGTGCTTTAAGCTCATGTTCAAGGCCATCCAACTTTTGCGATCTATAAGATTCTTCAGTTATAAAGTCAATATACCCCCTAACTCTCTTTTACCACGACGAAAACATTAATCCTTTTGACAGAAGGAACGATCTCTGAATGTTTCGAGCCCACCAAAAACCAAAGATCAAGCAACCCCCTTATGCCTCTCCATTATAAAAAAATATGTTTAAAGAAATGCCAATTAATATTAATTACAGTCACAACCTCAAAGCCTATGGACATCGTGCTGTTCTCGGAGGCATATTTGTTGGATCTCACAACTACTTTAATAAATTCACAGAGAACGAAGAGAACGATCACTGAATGTTTCGAGCCAACTAAACACCAAAGATCAAGCAACCCCCTCATGCTTCTCTGTTATAGAAAAATACATATAAGGAAATGCCAATTGATAGTATTTACAGTCTCAACATCAAAGCCTACGGGGATCATATTGTCCTTGAAGGCTTATTTGTTGGATCTCAAAACTCTTTTAAAAAAGTCTGAAAATGTTTTTATAATGCTATTTGAACCTACAAAGGGGAAGGGGCAGCGTAAATGGAGATAGAGGGGTGTTAGTTGCCCTCCAATAAGTTTTTTCTCTTGAATAGGGGCTACAAATTTCGATTTTTAGTCAAGTAAGTGCCCCTGAACTTATTATGAACATTCCTCCCATTTGAAGGAGGGAAGAAGTTTATATATCTTTGTTTTTGCCAATTAAAAAAAATTCTTATTTATATACTCTCTCATAGAGTCTTGGCCTTCTTTGTTTGATATGTGATAAATAAATCGATTGACTAATTGATTGGATAAACAAATAGTACTTCAGACACCTGCAACTCTTTAAGGAGCCTATATAAGAGTCACTTTAAAAAGTATTTAGTAAAGAGTCTATGGCTATTTACCACAGGCAGTGCTAGAGCGTTACGTCTGACTAGTCTAATGTATTGACGTTTCAAACGCTCAATACTAAGTCTTTTTATTATCTTAGACAATTTTAAGACTAGACTTTTATATAATTCATAATATTCTACCGACTTCATTTATAAACATCCGTATTATATCATTTGTGAATTTTTGAATCAATTATGCTTAAGAACTAGATGTTTTCTTAAAATTAAAGAGGGACTGTAATACTCGAATGGATCATAAATTAAATCAAATAAGAAGTCAGTAGTGTAGACCCAAACTATTTAAATGTACTGTACCATCTTCGAATCGCGACCCAGACACTTTCTAGAATTATTTTCAAAACACAGTTGCTTGTTACGTAATAGGGTGTGTTCACTTTTGCAAATAGTTTCTTCGGTAATTACATTTTAAGACTTATCAAAGTCTGCTGGTCAAGATGCAAACATACGCGTTAAGTAATAGCTTCTTTGATTGTTTAAAACCTAAAGATATAGGGGGGAAAACCTTCAGGATCTGTTAGTCAAAATGCAAACTTAGTCATTACATTATAGTTTCTTCGATTGTTTACGACCTTCCAGGGCCAGTGAGGAATCTCCGTTTGTAGCTGAGGAGGGAACACGTATGGGATGTTACGTAATGACAATGCACGCGTGGGATTTTACGTGATACTTTAAGTGATTTTGTTCTTCTTGATTTTATTTTTCTTACAAGACTTTGTCTTAGAATTCATTGTCTTTCAAGACTTTTTCTTCCAGGAACCTTTATTTTGTTAAAAATTTTGTCCGTAGTAGGAATCGAAAGATTTTTACCTCAAAGGAAAAGTGTGCCAGACAACTGAACCAAGAAGGAATTGATGTTACTAATAATCAGGGAGCCCTTTCTAATGGAAAATTTTCATAAATCGATGTATGACGTGTTACCTATGTCTGCAATGATTGACATACGGGGCAGAAAATAAATTACTAGAAATTAATTACATTGGACGTGCATTTGTTTGTTAAGTTAAATTTTAGAGGGAATTATTTGATAATGTTGGTGATTTTTCTTAGCACATTTTATAGTAATAGAGTCCTTTACTATATTAGAACTTGAATGCACTATCAGAAATGAAATAAAGGCGAGAGTATCATTATGGCTAGAATATGGTAAAACTTCATACCGATCAAAAGTTTATCTTTTCCTCTTCATTATACAGAATTTTACCCTTATGTCGGAGTCAATATTGAACAAGCATACCTATGCATAGGCAACAAGATGCTAAAATTGGACTAGCTAAATATATTGAAGTTTTATCCTGGATACAGAAATCTAAAGAATGAAGGATTTTTGTATTCGAAAGTCTTATTAATAAAAACAAATTTACAGGAAATATTTAAGCACTTTATTCTTATGACACTGAAATCAATATTATACAGACAGGAGAGATATATTTCTAAACTAGAAAGTCGTTCAATCGAGCATCCTCAACTCAAATGCTGATAAATTTGCCATAAGTATATCCACCCCATCAAAAATATAAGACTGTATGAAAGCCATAACTTTCACGAAATAAATCTAAGTCCATTAAGAGGAGAGGGTGACTTATCAGAGGTAAATTCAAGGGGCATAGGAAATATGAATTTATTCTATACTTTGTTTATTTTTCTTGGTATTCTTTTCTGGCAATTTCCAGCCTGTGACATTCAAGACTGACACACGGTGCCCTCTGGCAAGTATTATCACACGTATGGCATTTTTAAGGTATTTTTCTGCAAAAAGAAATTGTTTACACCAGAATCAGTTGTTTATACTTAATGAAAAATCCGTGATTTATTGGCAGGCATAATCACAAATATTTCATTGTTTGGACATTTTCCAGCAAAAAGGTCTGTTCACACTAGAATTGATCGTTTAAACTTAATCAAATATCCACAATAACGTTCCTTCTGATGACTCCTGGCAATTGATACCAGCTGCGCACATTATACCAGCCCGATGACTGCCTCTGGCACACATTATCATATCTAAGGGTTTTGTAACCCATTTAACACAATTTCCACAATAACTTTATAAACTAAAGATGACTATCGTTTTATTTTAAAAACAGAGGCTTGTCATTTCATTGTTAGATTGCGATGTCCCATGGCAATGCACTCTACTTTGGCAATACACGGCTGGCCCAGGTGATACATATTATCATTTGTAATGCATTTTCAGACAATGTTAACCGTGTGATCAATATTATCATTTCTAATGCATTTTCAGACAATGTTTTGATAAATATTATGCTTTCAATCCATTGGTTAGTGTTTTCTAAAGCCACCTCCTCGTGATGCAACATTTGAATTCACACCACCGTGAAGATATATTTTTATCCCATGGCATCCCTGATAATATAGTGATAATTTAGTGATAATATAGTGATAATATAGTGATAACATAGTGACAATATATATTATCACTTTTATGACATTCTCAACCTTTCACTATTTCTGGAATTTTGCATGTTGCTGCATGATGGTATAAACATTTGATAGTCATCAATAAAACATTTCTTATTCGATAATTTTAAGAGTTTTTTCTTAGAGAATTATATAACTTTGTTCGAAACAATTAATGCTCGTGTTTTAATAATGCTCGTAAATTTGTTTTTATAAATTAAACTTGGATGTAAAAGAAGTATTCATTCATCCAGATTTCGTATTCCAGGGTAAAACTTCAATGTGCTTCAGCAATGCAATTTAAGCATCATGTAGCCTATTTATATAGGTATACTAGTACAAGAGTACCTTTAATATAAGTATAAATTTCTGTATATTGAAGAGGAAAAGATAGATTTTGATCGTATATGAAAGTGTGCCATATTCTAGCCATAATGACACTCTTGCTTTTATTTCACCTTTGATAGTGCATTCTAATTCCAATATAGTAAGAGACTCTATTACTAAAAAATATTCTAAGGACAATCCCAAATATTATCTGATAATACCCTCTAAAGTATTAATTAACAAGCAGGTAACAAATTTCAAGTAATGGAATTTTCCTCCACATGTCAAGTTTTGAACGGATAGGAAACACAAGATCCATAGATTTTTTTAAACACTTTCATTCCCCAACACATCCATAGTATTCCCCAAATGATAGTAACATCAATTGCTTCTTGGTTCAGTTGTCTAGCCCATCATTCCGTTGAGAGGAAATCTTTTTGGATTCCTAAAACGGGATATTTAATATATAAAGTTTCTCTGAGAAAAAACGTACTGAAAGAAAATGAGATCTCAAAAAAAAATCTTGAAAAACAATTAATCTTGAGGGTAAAATCTCTTGAAGTATTAAGTAACATCCCACCTGTGCATCGTCATTGCGAAAAACTTGACATTTGTGTCCTCCTCTTTCTCGCAAGAATCATCCTTAACACAGATAAACATTCCCCATTACACAAGAACCAGAGAAATCTTGAAGAAAAACCTCTTAAAGAAAATATCTTGGAAAACATTTTGAAATGTCTTGAAAAATGTTTTGAATCGTCTTAAAAAGGTCTTGACGGTTAAATTGGATACTAGACCCCCAGTTAAATTGGATGATAGGGTCTCTTTGGAATTAACTGCTAGGTTCCTTTGCTGGAATTTGTTGCTAGACCCCTCTCCCGTGGGAATTGAATGCTAGGGCCTCGGTTGAATTTAACTCTTGGGGCCCCTGATGGAATTACTCGCTACTAGTCCCTGTCCGACTTGGATGCCAAGGCCCCCAATAAAATTGTTTTTTTTTCGTTTTTTCTACTTTTTTTTGTCATTTTTTTCACAAAAAAGGGTAGTTTTTCCTTTTTTATTTCTTGTTAATGTTCCTTATCTTGTCGAAAAATGCGGGGCAAAAATATCCGGATTCTATTTTAATTTTCTGTCAACGTCTTTACTTAACGCTTTACCATTTTTAAGCTTGTTTTTGCCCTTTTTTAGAAGGAAAGGAAAACATATTCTCCGACACCTGGAAGGACTTGTGTGTTGTTTTTTTTTTATAGAAATACCAAAACAGTATTTTTAACGAAACACCAAAAAAAGTCATTTTGAAAATCTAGAATTTCAAAAAAATCCAAGAGGGGAGATGTCCCTGTCTCCCCTAATCAATGATTACAAATATGTAAGCTTTGTTAAGTTTAGTGTTACCAATCAACGGTTATAAGCTTGAAAAATTTGCCTGATTTTTAAAAACGAGGGAAATTCCTCTAAAATTTCATTAAATCTTAATGAAAATCACACCATCAGAATCAACATATCAGAGAACTTTACTGTAGAAGTTTCAAGATCCTATCTGGAAATAGATGAAATTTTATAATTTTGCCAAAAGAAAGATAATGTATGTGTGTCTATTCGATTCTTTTTAGATTTTTTTCCCTAGAGGTGATCGCATCAAACTAGGGCCTGTAGAATATTGGGACAGGGCTCACACAAATGTAAATTAAAAGCTCTAGGGCCCTTCTTAAAAGATTTTAGGTGACCAAAAAGATTTTAGGGTAACCAAATCTTCTCTTATAACCTTTTCTAACCAAATCATCTGGTCATAATTTTGAGAGAGCCATTTTGTTCCCTTTAGGGATAACATGACCCTTCAAAACCACCGGGGAAAGGTCTATAAGTTATAAAACATGCTCATTGCTTAGGTATGGTATTTGCTTTTTGGGAAGTATGCATACATTTTTAAAGTGGGGGCAAAATTTTTGCTGTAGATATTTTTCAAGGGAGAACTTTCCACGGTGAGGGAAGTTTACAGGGGAGAACTTTCCAGCGAAAATTTTCTCCTGGGGGAATGTATATAAGAATTTCTTTTTATGTGTCTTAATTTCTCTTTGCTGACTCAATTTGGCGTGTGTAGATGTTTGGTGGTGGGTAGAGCTCGTCCGGAATGAAGCAGACCTTGGTCTGCTGACAACGTACCACTGGATATGGGGAATCCCCTAACTAAACGCTCCACGTAAAGGGTGGCCTTTACCTCACAAGGTGGGTGTAGCCCACCCCAGGGACACTCAATAGTTAGACTCTTGCTAATCAGGTCCCAGGCCTAAGGTCGGTTGGGCTTGCAACCCTCCACCCGAACCTAATTTTAACGAATAGTGATGTCATTGCCTTGGATGATCGATCTTCTTTTTACCCTTCAAGACTTCAGCATGTCCCCGGACCGAAATTTGACCATCGTTTGAACCTTATTGACCAAGGTGGTCTTCGCCCGGCCAGCTGGTATGTTCCAACACTTAACTTCCCTGGAGCAAAGTCAATGCTTGCGCTAGAACTCAAATGTTTTGGCGTGGCTGTAGCAGGCATAACTGAAGCTCGCCTTATAGGAAACGACTCTGAAGATTCGTACTCCCGCACGAAGGATTTTTTACTTTGATCCCGAGCTGCACGGCAGGAAACGCCCAAGAGGTCGTCCCCCAACCAGATGGAGGGACACGACAGGTGCCTTCTTAGTCATGGCAAATAATCAGGAGGATGTCCATATCCTTGCAAGAGATCGGTACAAATGGAGGCACCATGTAGCATCACTCTCAACGCCGGAAGCATTTCAGCAGGAGCATTAAGTCAAGTAAGTCAAAATTTTAAGGGTAGCTAACAGTCTGAGGTAAATTTTTACTTGGAGTGAATTGTCTCGAGGATTTTTCCGTGTGGAGAGGTATTTTTTCTGCAAAGGTGGATTCAGATTTCCTGGCATTATTTTAAAAACGATCGGAAATTAAAAAAAAAAGGTTCTTTCAACTGGAAGTAAGTAGCAATACTAAAACTTAAAACTAACAGAAATTATTGTGCATATAAGGGCTATTCCCCCTCTTCAAAACCTCACATGCCCTAAAGTTTGAATTTTTCTCAATTCTTCCGAACAAATGTCAACTCTTTGTTTCCTCCTCCCACAATCAAATGTCATAATCACATCGAATGTCACAATATTTGCCACCTCTTCGTACAGTTATTTGCCGCAATCAAATGCCACCTCTTTCAAATATCAAGTCTCTCAAACTCGCCTTTAATTTTTATACCTCCTGTATAATCGCATCCCTTGTTTATCTTTTTTAAAGTTTTAATTCACTCCTCCCACAAAGTAACTGTATTTGTTTAAGCCTGATTGTAAAGATTTACCCAAATGGACATTAGACATATCTGCTATGAAAAAAATGGACTATTTCTACCTCCCTGTTTGAAGATGCCATTTTAGGCGTCTCTGACTTACACCCAAAAACTCCACTGCCGAGCAAGATAAATCTTAGAACAGGTAACAATTATAATTTTTTTTTATTTCTTCTTTCCCTGTATTTATCCGCGTCAAAAATACATAACAAGTTATAGAGCGGAAACTAACTGTAAGCAAATATGATATTTATTAAGACAGTAAAAATAATAAACATTTAATTTTATTTTGATATAACTTCTTCAGTCACGCAATAACGCCATATAGTGTATCATAAAATTAACCACCTTGTAACTGTGTAGTGCAGAGGTTCTTATTTTCTTATTTCTTATTTTTCATCTTTTTTCTTTTTTCATCTTAGTTCTTATTTTCTTATTTTTCATCTGATTTTGCAATCAACTGCTATTGACTGAGAGTATTTGGATCCATAAAAATATATTTCTTAACTTATTCCAGATATGAGACCAGGTCTGAAAGCGGGCCTTCACGCTGTGTAGAAACCGTCACAATAGGTTTTTCGTCCATAATCAATTGGGCTCGCCCCCCATCCTCAGAGTCGATTAAAACCCTCCCTAACAACTTCGAATGACTACAGTCGAAGATTGAGCATAATATGCTTTATATTTTCTTAGGATTAAACAGTTCGTAAGGAGCGACCCGGCTCAATAGTAACCAAGACTCTAAGAAACGTAATTTTGATATCAAAAGGCATATGAAAAAAAATTGGCTTATTGTGCTGACTTTAAATATGTAAGTTTCATTGGGTTTAGTCTTACCGATTAAAGGCTACAATCCTGAGAAAATTTGTATGGTTTTCAAAAAAGGGGGAACCACCCCGTAAAAGTATCAATTTCTAAGTGTAAATCCCACCTTCAGATTCAGCATATGAGAAAACCCTACTGTATTAGTTTCAAGCTCCTATCTGCAAAAATGTTGAATTTTGTATTTTCTCCCAGAAGAATGCGATCACAGATGCGTGTTCATTAGTTTCATGTTTGTTTTTTCTTCTTGTTTTTCCCTGGGTTAATCACGTCGACCCAGTGGTCCTAGAATATCACAATACGACTCAATGAAACAGAAATAAGTTCTAGTGCCTTTTTAAGTGAACAAAAAATTGGAGGGCAACCTAGCCCCATACCCCTACACTTTTTTTCCTAAAGTCAGCCGATCAACATTTTGAGATAGCCATTTTGCTCATCATAGTTGAAAAGCCCAATAACTTCACCTTTTGATATAACACGACCCTCCCCTCCACCCCCCAAAAAAATAGGGGAAAGGTTTTTCAAATATAATTTTTTTTTTCCTTTTTTACACATAGCATTTGTTATTTCTATGTATGTATACATTTTTGGATAGGGGAGACATACCTCACCAGGGGTTTTTCCACGGGGGAATTTTCTAAAGGGAGGAAAGTTTCCAGAGGGTGAACTTATCAGGTGAAATTATACACTGGAGGAATTCGCCAGAATTCCTGTACAAAGTTCTTTTTAAATGTCTTGATTTGTCTTTTCCGTCTCAATTTTTCACGCAAACTTATTAAAGGTAATTATCCAGGGTAAATTTTTCCTGGGACTGAATTGTCTGTAAAATTTGTCCATGGGCAGGGATATTTCTCCCTAGAGGTGGGGCCAGATTTTCAGGCATTACTAAATAACGATCAGAAATTAAATTAAAACAAAAAAAAAAAGTTTTTTTCAACTGAAAGTAAGGAGCAACATTAAAACTTGAAACGAATAGAAATTATTATACGTATGAAGGGGATTGCCCCCTCCTTAACACCTCGCTCTTTACGCTAAAGTTTGAATTTTTGTACCAATTCATTGAGTATGTTTGTCTGACTCTAAAAAACGTAACAAAAATGAATATAAACAAATTTTTGATGTGTTTTATAAAGTTCTTTCTTATAAACTATCTCCCTCCCAAAAAATTCTTTCGTAACCCCCTCCCAAAAAACCTGGATACGACCCTTGGTGATATAGTAAGATTAGTGTAGACATTTCACTATCCTGTAGTTCGGGGGATCTTTAAAGTGTTAAGGATTACAAAAACACTCTATGCCTTCTAGACCCACCTTGAGTCATGCCTGATAAATTTAATTTTTGAATTTGTTTTTTTTTTTTGCTCTTTCAAAATTGTGAAGTTGAAACTATATAAGCGAAACTGATTACTTTAATGTGATAATGACTTTCGCCCAAACAAGTTCAAACATTGGCTATGTGTTAATTGCAAAAGACTACTCAACTTACAAATGAAAATCACCACTTCATAAGCTGCCATGTGCCATATATTTTTAGGGTATTTTTTGTTGATTTTTCATCCATGTCTTTTTTTCAATTTGACAACCGCTACTACTAAAAATTGTATAACTGCATATAGAGGTCTTTTTGGTTTGAAACTAAATTCCCAGTTTTCTCAATTCTTTGAGATATTTTGTTTTGTAAATCTCCACTCGGTCAATTCAAACAATCAGATTTTGTTTTCACTGTCCTTGGTATCTTAACCTTCCTTTGCCCTTAGAATCAATCTATCTCTAAAATTTAAACACAATTTTTGCGCACCATCGAACCATTGACAAAGTAAACGCGAAAAGTAAGGCTAATTAAATATTTTGTCTCTAATAAAGATTAGCGACCCTCACATCATGACCGCCTGTGGATTTTCTTGCTAAAACATTTTGTAAGGAGAGGGGTATTACTTAGTTGTCACTGGACATTCAGTAAGTTTTACTTCATTTAATTTAATAAACAAAACGTACTAAAAGTTTAGTTGGCCACATTATAATGATTAAATAAAAAAAACTAGTTTTTTTTAACTGAAAGTAAGGAGCGACATTAAAACTTAAAACGAACAGAAATTACTCCGTATATGAAATGAGTTGTCCCCTCCACAATCCCTCGCTCTTTACGCTAAAGTTTTTAATTGTTTTAAAAAGTAGAATTGTGGCAAAGAGTCAAACTTTAGCGTAAAGAGCGAGGGACTGCGGAGGGGACAACCCATTTCATATACGGAGTAATTTCTGTTCGTTTTAAGTTTTAATGTCGCTCCTTACTTTCAGTTAAAAAAACTAGTTTTTTTTATTTAATTTCTGAACGTTTTTGAATTAATGCATGTTTGATTTTGGCTCTCCGCACATAAATTATTGAAATGAAATTAGTATATTAATTTTTTTTGGCTAAAATGTCTGTACACTTCCCAATAACCATTACTATATGTAAACACTGGTCAAAGTTTGTAACTTGCAGCCCCTCCCCCAGGAATTGTGGGGGAGTAAGTCATTCCCAAAGACATAGTTATTATGGTTTTCGACTATGCGGAACAAAATGGCTATCTTAAAATTTTAATCTGTTGACTTTTGGAAAAAAATTAGCGTGGGAGGGGGCCTATTTGTCCTCCATTTTTTTATCATTTAAAAGGGAACTAGAACTTTTCATTTCCGTAAGAATGAGCCCTCTTGCGACACTCTAAGACCACCTGGTCGATACGATGACCCCTGGGGAAAAGAAAAAAACAACAACAAACAAATAAATAAACACGCACCCGTGATTTGTCTTCTGGCAAAAAATATGAAATTCCACATTTTTTTAGATAGGAGCTTGAAATTTTTGCTATAGAGTCCTCTGATATGCTGAATGCGATAGTGTGATTTTCGTTAAGATTCTATGACTTTTAGGGGATGTTTCCCCCTTTTTTCCAAAATAGGGCAAATTTTCTCAGGCTCGTAACTTTTGATGACAAAGACTAAATTAATTGGAACTTATTCGATTCTTTTGAAAATTCGATTCTTTTGATGTATCTTTTAGCATCAAAATTCCGTTTTTTAGAGTTCCGTTTACTATTGAGCCGGGTCGCCCCTTACTACAGTTCTTTACCACGAACTGTTTGAAAAGAAAATAATTCGGTATTTCGGGGCATCTGACATTATTACTCCTTTGCGGAAGTTAGGCTCAAAATTGAAAAATGATTATATTTTTTCTCTGGGCCCCTTCCACCTCTTAGTTCGTTTATTTTCCCGTTAGTTTTCACCTGTTTTCGCTTTATAGTTGTGTTATCTCTTAGCAGTTCTTTCGTTAGTTGAGTTATGGTTGTGGTATATATGTTTTATCGCTCGTATAGTTGTGTTATTTTCAAATTATACTCCATAATAGAGAGGCTCCGAACACCCAGCATTGTATATTAAGCTCTGAATTTGACGTTTTTTCTAACGTGACCAGATTCGTCCTGCGCCCTTTTCATTGAATTTTTTCCCCCATGGCATATTTCTCCAAGGAAAGATCCTCTCACATAGCCCCCTCCCTCAACCCTACCCCCAAAACCAAAAAAAAACCCCTGAAAACGTCTGTACACTTCCCAATAACCATTATTATATGTAAAAACTGGTTGAAGTTTGTAACTTGCAGCCCCTCCCCCAGGAGCTGTGGGAGAGTAAGTCACCCCCAAATACATAGTTATTATGATTTTCGACTATGTTAAACAAAATGGCTATCTCAAAATTTTGATCCGTTGACTTTGGGAAAAAAATGAGCGTGGGAGGGGGCCTAGATGCCCTCCAATTTTTATGGTCACTTAAAAAGGGCACTAGAACTTTTCATTTCCGTTAGAATGAGCCCTCTTGCGACATTCTAGGACCACTTGGTCGATACGATGACCCCTGGGAAAAAAAAAAAAAAAAAAAAAAAAAAAAAAACAA
The DNA here is from genome assembly GCF_032884065.1 of Artemia franciscana. Classification (NCBI taxonomy): domain Eukaryota; kingdom Metazoa; phylum Arthropoda; class Branchiopoda; order Anostraca; family Artemiidae; genus Artemia; species Artemia franciscana. Next base: position 9,984,261 of record NC_088881.1, read on the forward strand.
ATAAACACGCACCCGTGATTTGTCTTCTGGCAAAAAATGCAAAATTTCACATTTTTGTAGATAGGAGCTTGAAACTTCTACAGTAGGGTTCTCTGATACGCTGAATCTGATGGTGTCATTTTCGTTAAGATCCCACGACTTTTAGGGGGTATTTCCCCCTATTTTCCTAAATAAGGCAAATTTTCCCAGGCTCGTAACTTTTGATGGGTAAGACTAAACTTGATGAAACTTATATATTTAAAATCAGCATTAAAATGCAATTCTTTTGATGTAGCTATTGATATCAAAATTCAATTTTTTAGAGTTTTGGTTACTATTGAGCCGGATCGCTCCTTACTACAGTTCGTTACCACGAACTGTTTGATACACTTGCATAAGATCAAATTTACGTACCAATGCAGCGCCAATATTTGATCCCATTCATAATTTTTCGTGTCGAGCGTTGTTCAACTTTAGATCGTAAGATTTATGATTGACCAGTCGGAGTAAGGACTTAAGGCATGATTTTTGGAAATCATGCGTAATAAAGATTTAACCTCGAACAACAGTAATTTCCTATATAGCCTATAAGATGAGTATGGCAAAAGATGCAAATATACAGTGGTAAGAATTTTTCACATTGATGCGCCGGTGTGATGCGTTTTGCTTACAATATGATTGAGCTGGGCTTTCTAGTGTAGTTTTACATTTGAAAAGTTTTCAAACTGGACTCATTGCAGGCTTTCCATTATTTGTTTCTTTCGTTATATTTTTGATAAACTAATACGCTTTCACTACTTTAACAGCGCATTTTTGCAGCACTTTTAAATCTCTCATGATTGAGTTTTTGTTGCCATCACAACCACGTGCTCAGTTGTCTTCAATTGCAATTGTTCAAATGCAGAAGTACAATTATTGTATAATGTATAAAAACAAACTAGCAAAACAAGGTTTTGCTAGTTGTTTTTCCTCTTCTTTATATTTCCTCTTTCCCCCTTATATTTTCCTCTTCTTTTTCCTCTTCTTTATATGTTTGTTTTTAATTTAGCTTGATTCATTTGTTGATTTTTTTTCGTTGATAAAAAATTCCGAAGGTAAAATCTAAATATTCTGATTTTTTTTTTTTAAAGTTGGTAGTTTTTTTCACTGCTTTCTTTAAAATATTCACCCGTTTTCACAATATTTTCATTTGTTAAATTCTGCAAGCCAATGTAATTGGAATGCTTTGCATGAATATTAAATTTAAATTAAATATACATAAGAGAATTAATGGTAAAATAAAAAACGGAAATTACTTCGTATATGAAAGGGGCTGCTTCCGCATCAATGCCCCGCTCTTTACGCTAAAGTTTGACTCTTTCTCTTAACTCTACTTTTGAAAACAGTAAAAAACTTTAGCGTAAAGAGCGAGGTGTTGATAATGAAGCAGCCCCCTTCATATACGAAGTAATTTCTGTTCGTTTTAAGTTTTAATATCGCTCTTTACTTTCCGTTAAAAAACTTGTCTTTTTATTTAATTTCTGAACGTTTTTGAATCAATACATGTTTTGATTTTAGCTCTCCGCAGATTAATAATTAAAACGAAATTTGCATATTTATTTTTTGGCTAAATGGCTTTCTCATAGTTTTGATCGAATAATTTTCAGAAAAAAGGAGCGGGGGAGGAGGCCTAGTTACCCTCCGATTTTTTGGTTACTTAAAAAGGCAGCTACAACTTCTAATTTTTAATGAATGTTTTTATTAGTAAAAGATATACGTAACTTACAAATTAGCCTACGTGACAAACTTCTGTATCCTCATGTATTTATGTATTACGAGGGGGTTCACCCCCTCGTCAGTACCTCGCTCTTTAAACTAAAGCTTAAATATTGTCCCAATTTCTTAAGAATGACCCCTGAATCACAAAAGCCGTAGAATAAATAGTTGAGATTACTAAAAATAGTTTAGCGTAAAGAGCGAGGTATTAGGAGGAGGTGAGCCCATCGTATCTGTAATCACTTATGTTCGTTTTAAGTTTTAATGCTGTTCCTTACTTTCAGTTGAGATACTTTTTCATATTTATTTTTTCATTGTTTTTTTTTTTTTTTTAATAATGCTAGAAAATCCAGGGCTCCCTTCATGGAAATTTTCGTTCCCCATGACAAATTCCTCCAAGGAAAGTTCCCCCAACATATACCCCTCTTCTCAACCCCCCAACCAAAAAATCCCCCCGAAAACGTCTGTACACTTCCAAATAACCATTACTGTATGTAAGCACTGGTCAAGTTTGTAACTTGTAGCCCCTCCCACCGGGACTGTGGGGGAGTAAGTCGTCCCCAAAGATATAGTTTTAAGGTTTTTCGACTACGCTGAATAGAATGGCAATCTCAGAATTTTGATCCAGTGACTTTGGGAAAATAATTAGCGTGGGAGGGGTCCTGGGTACCCTCCAATTTGAAAAAGTTACTTAAGAAGGGCACTATAACTTTTCATTTCCGTTAGAATGAGCCCTCTCGCAAGATTCTAGGACCACTGGGTCGATACGATCAGCCCTGGAAAAAATAAACACGCATCCGTGATCTGCCTTCTGGCAAAAAAATACAAAATTCCACATTTTTGTAGATAGGATCTTGAAAATTTTCCGATAGGGCTCTGATACGCTGGATCTGATGGTGTGATTTACGTTAAGATTCTATGACTTTTAGTGTTGTTTCCCCCCATTTTCTAAAATAAGGCACATTTTCTCAGGCTCTTAACTTTTGATGGGTAAGACTAAATTGGATGAAACTTATACATTTAAAATCAGCATTAAAATGCGATTCTTTTGATGTAGGTATTGGTATCAAAATTCAATTTTTTTAATTTTTATTTACTATTGAGCCGGGTCGCTCCTTATTACAGTTATTACCACGAACTGTTTGATTATTAATTACATTTCATTGGAATCATGCCCGAAATGTGTCAGAGATTTCAAATTACATAGTTCATATACTTAGAAAATCTCTTTTGAATTTGGCATATATTTCACCGATAATTCTTTCAAAAAGACCATTAATTTCTCATCGGATTTTATCTTCATCTTCGCACTAAGTACTATATATCTGCTTTTTTCTATCTGAATAACACTTGTCTAGCTTTGAGATTAATGCTGGTGAAGACAGGCAATTAGTGTTTGTTCAAGTTTTATCTTGCCTGCGGTAATTGATAATGCACTATGCAACGCTGTTATATAAATCGCCATAATAAACAAAACACGCTTGATCGACTGGTCTAGTCTGCGTTTTTGCTTTTTTCTGGTGTTAATTTAGTTAGAAATTGTGCTTTTTTTTACCAAAATGTAGTAGATCTTCCTTTCTTAAATTTAAAATAGTTAAAAAAATTGTGTTTTTGATATCAACTATATGTCTATATTATATTGTTCACCGAAGAAAAACGTTTTGAGCACAAACAACTGTTCGTTGACGGTAATCGAAAAATCCATAATCTATTTTTCTCCTCACAAATAATTGCAATCGGCCTTTCTTTGAGATAAACTAGTTTTAAGACGTCTAAAATTATCAGACTTCAAGTCGTTAGAAATTTGTCATGATAAAAATGGAACATGTTTCTCATTTCTTTATATTCCGCAATAGGAATGTGTTTTCCTTTCTTGGGATCTAATTTTTCAAGATTAAAGGGAAAACTCCAATAGTTATTGGTAAAAAATTTCCTTTTCGTATGCTTTAGCTACAAAGAAAGTGAATAGATCATCCGATACCCTACTTTTCAAATATAATACTCGATTTTGGAAAAATTACCTTTTCGGCTGCTAAAGAGGCGTCAAAATGTTTCAGTAATTTGTTTTCACTATTTTCTAATCCAGGACAAAGTTATATCCCCTTGAGAAAAATATTTAAGATTTTGTAATATTTCGTAAGTATAATGATTCATTAAAATTTTCATTGCTCATCCCAACCCCGCTAAACCGGAAGTAGCTGGAAAAATACCTCATATTTGGCAGCTTTCGGAAATTGTAAGAAACCTTTTACCCAAAGTCAAATTGCACATATTGTCAGGCTTTCTTTATGATTCTTGATATTTTCTTGCAATTAATCTATTTAAATGTGTTTACAACAGGAAATTATAACATGTGTCCCCATTTCTAAATTTTAACTGTAGGTAATGGAGAATTTCCAAAAATGAAGAAAGATATTATCTATAATATGAAGCCTTATCAATACCTTCAAAAACACGCTTTTTAGGTATTCTCATTTGTAAAATTAAAAGAAATACGAAATTACCCTCACCCATAGATTTACTCTCCATGATTCCAAAATTTTAGAGTTCTCCACCCCTAAATTAAAATTAGTCTGGAATGCCCCTTATGCTTCGTACCTTTTTAAAATCATAAGAAGTTTTGTTACTACCGCTGCAATCTTAATAGTTTTTGGAGTTTCTTCATAATCTTTTATATTTTCCTTACATTAACGCCTTTTCTGTGCTTTTGTCGACCCTTCTCTCCGAAATATATTTATCTAATCACGTCCGCTGAGCTAGCTTAAATATTTTCAATGCGCATTTTGTGCTTCTTTCCATCTCTGTGATGATTTTGAAGCTGAGATTAATAACGGTAAAGACAGGCAATTAGTATTTGGTCAGTTTAATACCTACTCTAGAGGATTAATAGTACTAAGGCCTCAGAAACCCTTAATAACCTAGTCCTTGGGGTTTTTTTCTATGGTAAAACAGGGACACTTTTCTTATTTCCTTAATTGGATTTCTTAATTGGATTGTCTTTCTTAATTGTGAGCGGTTGGATAATTTATAAACGTTTAGGGATTTTGTTTTATTCTTCCTTATTAAGGGCCATACGTATTGACTATCCACCAACAGATAACTATAGGTATAACTCAGATTTAGACAATACCTCGTCGTATTAGCTAAAATGGTTAAACATATAGTTTTACCTAAAACATCGTGCTCAACGAGGGCCGCGCATGGTGCAAAGATTTTTAAGGGTAGTAAAACGTAATTTCACTAGGCTGAAGTATACCTTACACCAGTGGTTTTCAAACTGTTGTACACCCACCCCTTAGGGGTATGCAAAATTTTTTATGGGGTACTTGGCCAGCCAGCAAAAAAAAAAAAACCTTTAGCTCTAGGACTGAGAATTTTATTTATATTTTAGCTATAGTTTTCATAGTACCTGTAGCTGAGAATTGGTACTAAAAATATTTTGTGGGTAAAATGGGGTACAGTGTCTAAATAAGTTTGAGAAATAATATAAGTTTGAAAAAATAACAGCCTAAATCCTGTGATATTTACCTGAAGGTAGAGTGAGTAACTCCTCGGCTGATGCTAGTAATTAGATTTGACCATTTGGAAAGAACGGCTGTCATTTTGAACTGGCTAATATAGTAGCCATTAGTCTCGATCAAAATAGAATTAGCAGTATAATGGACATATGATGCTTGATAATTCGGGGCTCTTGGGCATAATTTTTACTTCAAACAAATTGATATTTAAATTACTTGCAAGAGATTTAGTAAGGGGCGATTTGTCCAACTTTTCTATTAAAATAAATCTGTTGAGAGGAACTTTGACCTTCACCCTTGAGGATGAGCTGATCAGCCCCCCTCTCTCGTCTTGAAGGACATATTTGTGTGTTTAGATAATTTGAGCAGAACCGATATCTCCAAGTTTTGATCTGGTTCACGGTGCTCTCCACCATGAGCCTAATTTTTACATCAAACAAATTAATATTTAAATTACTTCCAAGAGTTTTAATAAGGCGCAACTTGTCCAACTTTTCTATTAAAATATATCTATTGAGAGGGACTTTGACCTTCACCCTTGAAGATGAGCTGATCACCCCCTGCTCTCGAAGGACATATTTGCATGTTTAGATAATTTGAGCAAAACCGACATCTCAAAGTTTTGATGTGATTCACGGTGCTCTCCACGATGGGCCTAATTTTTACATCAAACAAATTAATATTTAAATTACTTTCAAGAGTTTTAATAAGGCGCAACTTGTCCAACTTTTCTATTAAAATATATCTATTGAGAGGGACTTTGACCTTCACCCTTGAAGATGAGCTGATCACCCCCTCCTCTCAAAGGACATATTTGCATATTTAGATAATTTGAGCAAAACCGACATCTCAAAGTTTTGATGTGATTCACGGTGCTCTCCACCATGAGCCTAATTTTTACATCAAACAAATTAATATTTAAATTACTTTCAAGAGTTTTAATAAGGCGCAACTTGTCCAACTTTTCTATTAAAATATATCTATTGAGAGGGACTTTGACCTTCACCCTTGAAGATGAGCTGATCACCCCATCCTCTCGAAGGACATATTTGCATGTTTTGATAATTTGAGCAAAACCGACATCTCAAAGTTTTGATCTGATTCACGGTGCTCTCCACAACTGCAGCTGATGCTAGGTTTTTCAACAGAATCTAATTGGGAGATCTCATTTAAGAATAATCTGATTTGCTAGTTTCAAATGTTTTTCGGCCTATATCACCTATAAAATATATGTCCAATGATGAATCGAACGCTTATTAAACTTGCCGATGTTTCTTTTATATTCTTCATTTTATACATTAGTTTCTTTTCAAGAAAGCTGGGTGTTGAAAATAAATCACTTTTACTGAGGTTTACTGAGGTTTTACTGAGGTTTACTCAGGTTTACTGAGCTTTCAAAAATTTCAAATAGATCAAACTCAAGTAAATGTAGTTCTATATTTAAAAAAACAAGTTTTTTTTTAAAAAAGTATGGAGCAACATTAAAACTTAAAAAGAGCGGAAATTGTTCCGTATGTGTATGGGGCTGTCCCCTCCTCAACGCGTCACTCTCTACGCAAAACTTTGACTATTTGTCACAACTCTATTCTTTGAAACAATAAAAGCTCTAGCGTAAAGAGCGAGGCGTTGGGGAGGGGACACCCCCTTTCATATAAGGAATAGTTCCATTTCGCTTTAAGTTTTAATGTCGCTCCTTACTTTCAGTTAAAAAAACTTGTTTTTTAAATTTAATTTCTGAACGTTTTTCAACTAATGAAGGTTCAAATTTTGCTCACCGTGAATGAAAAATTGAAATAAATATGCATATTAATTTCGGCAGATTTATCCCGTATATGAAGGGTAGCCTCCTCCTCAATACCTTGTTCTTTACGCTAAGGCTGTTAGTACTAAATAAAAAAATCCTATTCTAATTGAAAGGCCCCCGTGTTTCAGTAAGGTATTAAGGTTCTAGTAAAGAGTCAAAATTTAGTGTAAAGAATAAGGTATTGAGGAGGGACAACCCTTCACATATGGAATCATTTCTGTTCATTTTTAAAATAATGTCGATTAATTTGGCTCACCCTCAATGAAATATATACCTCTCTCTCACAGAAAACTCCTCCAAGGAATTCTCATCCAACGTAAAGTGCACCCTTCTATCAAGTTCCCTTCAGACATTTCCATCCTGGCTGAGAATCCCCTCTACATGTAAACAGTTAAACTTAATTGTAAAGAATAAGGTATTGAAGAAAGGGCAACCCTTCATATATGGAATAATTTCTGTTCACTTTTCAAAAAATGCCAGTAAATCTGGCTCAACCTCTATGAAATATACCCTCCCCTTCACGAAAAGCTCCTCCCAGGAAATTTCATCCAACGTAAAGTGCATCCCCCATCAAATTCCCTCCAGACAAGTCCATCCTGGCTTAGAACCCCCCCCCCTGCATATAAAATTGCTTGTGGACGATTCCGCCTGAAAAATTCTCCTTAGTATTCTTTCATTTGAATAAGGCTTTAATCTCTAGTTGGTTTCCTGATCACTCTAGAAATGCCTTCTCCCGTGGAAATTATTTTCCAGAAAAAAAACACGCGTAAAAAAAATCCCCTGGATAATTCCCTGGAACACATACAAATGAAAAATTTGGCAAAGAGAATATGAGGCAATGAAAAAGAATTTCGTACAGTAATTCTGTCAAATCCCCCAGTGTAATATCTCCCCTGGAGTATTCACCCCCAGAAACTTCCCTCCCCCAAGAAGATTCTCCACATAGAAATCCACGTCAATCACAGCCCCCCCTAAAATGTCTGTACACTTCCTATTAACAAATACTATGCGTAAACAATAGGTAAATTTCATAACTTAAAGGCTCCCCCTCACTGACTGTAGGGGTCATTTTACACCTAAAGACATACTTATTTGATCTTCAAACAATATTGAAGAAAATAGCTATCTCAAAATTGTCATAAGATAATTTTTGGAAAAAATGGGTTTGCGGAAGGGACCCAGTTGCCGTCCAATCTTTTTGGTCACTTAAAAAGATGATTAGAACTTTCAATTTCCGTTATAAAGAGCCTTCTCCAGATATTCTAGGGCCACTGGGTTGATACAATCATCCCTGGTAAAAACAAAAATAAATAAATAAACACACATACGTTATCTTTTTTCTGGTATTAAATAAAAAAACAACAAGTTATTTTAACTGAAAGTAAGGAGCGACATTAAAACTTAAAACGAACAGAAATTACTTCGTATATGAAAGGGGTTGCTTCCTCATTAATGTCCCACTCTTTACGGTAAAGTTTGACTCTTTCTCTCAACTCTACTTTTAAAACAGTAAAAAACTTTAGCATAAACAGCGGGGCGTTGATGAGGAAGCAGCCCCTTTCATAAACGAAGTAATTTCTGTTCGTTTTAAGTTCTAATGTTGCTCTTTACTTTCAGTTAAAAAAACTTGTTTTTTTTATTTAATTTCTGAACATTTTTGAATCAATGCATATTTTGATTTTGGCTCTCCGCAGAAGAATAATTAAAACGAAATGTGCATATTTATTTTTTGGCTAAATGGCTTTCTCATAGTTTTGATCGAATGATTTTGAGAAAAAGGAGCGGGGGAGGAGGCCTAGTTGCCCCCTCAATTTTTTTGGTTACTTTAAAAGGCAACTAGAACTTATAATTTTTTACGAACGTTTTTATTAGTAAAAGATATATGTAACTTACAAATTAGCTTACGTAACAAAATTCTGTATTCCCATTCTTCTATTACGTATATATGAGGGGGTACACCCCCTCGTCAGTATCTCGCTATTTACACTAAAGCTTAAATTTTATCCCAATTCCATAAGAATGACCCCTGCATCACAAAAGCCGTAGAATAAAATAGTTGAAATTAATAAAAATACTTTAGCGTAAAGAATAAGGTATTAGGAGGAGGTGAGCCCCTCATATGCGTAATAATTTCTATTCGTTTTAAGTTTTAATGCTGCTCCTTGCTTTCAGATGATCTTTTTTAAATAATAGATGATCATTGTTCTTTTTTAAATAATGCTAGTAAATCCTGCGCTCCCTTCATGGAAATTTTCATCCCTCATGACATATTCCTCCATGAAAAGCTCCCCCAAATATCCCACTCTCTTTAACCCCTCCCCCAACCAAAAAATCCCCCTGAAAACGTCTGTACACTTCCCAATAACCATTACTATATTTAAGCACTGGTCAAAGTTTGTAACTTGTAGCCCCTCCCACGGGGACTATGGGGGAGTAAGTCGTCCTCAAAGACGTAATTATAAGGTTTATCGACTATGCTGAATAAAATGGCTATCTCAGAATTTGGATCCGGTGACTTCGGGAAAGAAATTAGCGTGGGAGGGGGTTTAGGTGCCCTCCAATTTTTTGGTCACTTAAAAAGAACACTAGAACTTTTCATTTTAGTTAGAATGAGCCCTCTCGCAACATGCTAGGACCACTGGGTCGATACGATCACCCCTGGAAAAAAAAAAAACAAATAAACACGCATCCGTAATCTGCCTTCTGACAAAAAATAAAAATTCCATATATTTGTAGATAGGAGCTTGAAACTTCTACAATAGGGTTTTCTGATACACTAAATCTGATGGTGACATTTTTGCTAAGATTTTATGACTTTTAGGGGGTGATTCCCCATATTTTCTAAAATAAGGCAAATTTTCTCGGGCTCTTAACTTTTGATGGGTAAGAGTAAACTTTATGAAACTTATACATTTAAATTTAACATTAAAATGTAATTCTTTTAATGTAGCTATTGGTATCAAATCAATATGCCATTCTTTAGTGTTTTGGGTACTATTGAGCCGGGTCGCTCCTTACTACAGTTCGTTACAACGAACTGTTTGAAAAATACAAAATTCTACATTTTTGTAGTTGGAGCTTCAAGCCTTTTTAGTTTGGAGTTCCCTGATACGCCTAATTTGATGGTGCGATTTGCTTTGAGTCACCATTCTCTGACTTTTAAGGGATGTGACTTTGTCAAACATAATTGTGAAAGTATAAAAAACTATTGTTCCGAAATATCAGTTTAGTACTTACAATAGGCCCTATTTTGCTGGGGTGTTGCGATGTCTAGTAATGGATTGACAAGCTATTAAACAATTGTTACATAATGTCTAAATTCTTAACGCCAATTTTTTACCTTCTTATACTATGTTCGTCCAAAAGCTTTAAAAGTGATAGTGATAAATTCTAGTTTTTGTTCAGCTAAAAGCGATTCAAAAAGATAACAACTGATTCAGAAGATTGCATGCCCAAAGGATATTAGTACTAGAATCTATCGACAGAATATTATTAATCACTAAAAATTTCAGAAGTTGCTCCCAGGAAGATTAGTGGTTAATTTTAACTTTAAATTTGTATGCTGAAGATGATGGATGTTATTCAAATAGGATTAGTCAAAAGTGATGGATGGTGTACAATGGAATCCATCGGATTTTCAATAGCAAACTTTTTTTTTTATAATTCTCTATCGTACCCGATACAAGGAGGCACTTACTCCCCGCCAGATGGTGTACTTCTCAGATTGTCACATGTACCACATAGCTCCGCCAGGCTTCCTAAAAACACTTTGCACATTTCCCAAATAACTTCACACAGTTCCACCACGAACAAATAGAAAGCATAGTGTTCATGTTAATTTTTTATTGGTAATGAGATGATCATCAGCTAATATCAGTCGGCCTGTATCCTTGGTAACTAGACCAAGGGGTGTATCTGCAAAACTATAGTTTTTGAGTAGAATAGATTCGAAGGGTCTAAACGTTGCCAGCTTAAATGTTTTTGAGGTAAGCTAAAAACACCATCAGTTTTATACTACCTAATCCTCATTATTGGCATATGTGGAAGACAGACTACATAAGGAGGGTCGTTTTTTACCCGGAACAAAACCCGCATTAATCCAAGTACGCAGGACCTTTTCTACTAAAGATTTCTTGTTTTGGCTTTCCGTTGCACATATACCAATTAACTAAAATACTTCACCCTCCTCCACCCTAGTACAAGACAAATCTTTGTGTCTTGTCTCTTTCGTTTCAAGAGAGTTTGAAAAACTGAAATGCAAGGAAAATATGTAATTTAAGATATATATTTCAACCTTAGGGGAGGGGGGTTAAAGTGAATTGCTATTAGAAATGATTAGGTAAAAGTAGACTAGAAATGATGAGGGCCACGAGCAAATAACTAAAAAATTCATTTTAAATAGAGGTAGACGTATAAGGGAAAAGATCCGATACTCTGTTTGGTCTGATAACCGACAATATTTCAACCAGAATCGGCACTACTTCAGCAGTTGAGAAATTACCACGGATAGTGGAGGTTATGGTGCTTCTCCGTAGCTGGTTCCCAAGCAAATTAGTGCATAGAGAACGACCTCCACGTGCCTCTGGATATCTGGCTAGCCACCGGAGAACTAAATGCACCTAGAGACAGTTGGACTAGAAGCCGTCTATCTGAAACTTCTATTGCTATGAATGGAACCACAAATCAAGCCTTGGATATATCATCTCAAGCTCCTTCTTGACTCCGGACCATCCAAGGACGATACTCTCTGAATATCGTTGAACAAAGTGGCATCAAAGTAGCCACCTGGAATGTTCTGACACTGAACCAACCCGGTTCAATACTCCTATTAGCCAAATAATTAAAGAAATATAAAGTTACATCTGCTGGAATCACTGAAACACATCAATCTGGTGATGGTGAGGAGCATAATGTTGAAGAGCCCACATTGCTCTGGTGGTCACCAGAAACAATGAGGCACTGACCTAGCGCTAAACACTGCCACACACAAGGCACTTCTGTCATTCACACCAGTAACACCCAGGCTCTTGAGAGCAAGGGTCAATGGTAAAGATGAATTTAAATAACCATCATCACCTGTTACGTCCCCACAAATGAAGCCGAGGAAGAAGATAAGTATGCCTTCTATACCCTTTTAAGTTTTGAGCTCTCATCAATACCTCTCCATGACTCCCTTGGCCTTCTAGGATATATGGATACTAGCGTTTCAAATGAATCTAGCCTGTGCGATTTTACTGTTGGACCCATAACAGTAGATAACATAAAAGACAACGGAGAGAGAATCCTGAACTGTTCTCTCGCCGACAATCTTGCCATTGCAAACACATGGTTTCAGAGACCCAACATAGCCAAGCACATCTGGTGCAGCAACGATGTGTCAACGAAGAAGATACTCGACTATATAATCATACACCGGCGATGGCTGTTGTCTGTACAGAATTTTGGCACCTATCATGGTGCCAAACTTGGGAACACCAGCCACCGTCTTGTTGCAAAAAAAATCAGGCTTCGCCTAAAAGCTACAAAACCCAGCCAGGCAGCTTGGGAAATTGATACCTACCATATCTAGCAAGACCCTACTTTGGCTAAACAGTATCGGGTCGAAATATCCAACAGATTTAAGGTCCTTACGCAGTGGAATGATAGTGAAGGTGTATGGAATAACTTCGAAGATAATGCTCTTCCAGCTACAACTAGAGTTGCTGGACTGATGTAGCGTAAGAAAAAAAGACTGGATTGTCAGCGGATCCCTTGCCATTATTGACCGCAGACAGAAAGCCCGCCTTCACGGGTATATGACAGAGTATAGGTTATTAAATGAAGAGTGCAACATCATTTTGCACAAAGACAGTAAGGTATTTAGTGAAAAAAGCACGCGAGCTCCAAAAGGCCATAAAAAAAGATATTGGAGCCATATATAAGATCCTCCATGAGCCCTTAAGTCAATACATTCAAACTACATCGCATCTCCACAACACCAATGGTGAAAAAAAAATTATGACCAATCACAGTGCCTCCGCAAGTGGGAACATCACTTCGAGAAGCTACTATACTCAGACCCACCCGACCAAATTTAAAACCAGATTACTGCTGCTACTGACAATACTACACCTGCACCCGATGGCACCAAACTTACAGCAGTAGAAATTAAAGCTTAATTACGAAAGCTGAAGAACAACAAAGCGCCGAAAGTATTTGGCCTGACATCAGAAATCCTTAAAAATGGCGATTTATTCACGACTCTCTGGCTAAAAGGACTGTCTGATACTCTTTGGTTTTCTGAAATGATGCCATCAGACTTGAAGACAGGTTTATTTTTGTCAGTCCACAAGAGGCGTGGAAAAGCTCTGCTATATGCACCAGGCAAACTTTTCACCATGCTGCTCCTCAAATGGGCAAAAAAGCACCTCCATCCCATTCATCGGCACCAGAAATCTGGGTTCATGCTTGGTAAGTCGACTACTGAGCAAATCCATACAATTAGACAGCTAATAAAGAAAACTCTAGAATATAAAAGGAAGGCATACATTGCCTTTGTCGATTTTCGTCCTGCTTTGGACTCTGTCCACAGACAGTCACTCTGGCTGATCCTTCAACCTGCTGGTGCAACTAGTATCCAAAATATCCTTGGGGAAAGTGTCCTGATTTGTCAAGGAGCTAAGAAATCAAGGGAGAGGAAACCTTCGGGAGTCAGTCTTTCTATTATTATACTTTCAACCTAAGCTAAAGATTTCTACATTTCTTACTGAATTTCACACCCTGGGCAGCCACTGGGGTTGACGTTATGTGTTGTATGGTTTGGTCATTAGTCCAACTGAAACGAGCTTAACTGAATTAGTAGTGTATTGTTTGAAATTTTGGATGCAAGTGATAGTTTATACTGCAGTTGAGGTAATTTAAAAGGCTTTATGAAACAATTTTAAAGCCCATGTGAGCTACAGGTCTCTGTATTCCACCGTTACAAATAAAAGACTCTCAAACAATCTATCAAATTTGGTTTTCTAGATTTGATATGGGTCTCAATATAAAGGCTGTTTTTTTCCTAGATAGGCCTACATTTATATACCCTTATCTCAAATTCAGAAATAACTGGGATTGGTCTCTTTTATACTAGAGTTGTGTTCATTTTATCTTACAGGTCACTATTTTCTTTTTAATTATTTTGTTGCGACGAAAAGATTGCACTGTTGTCTAATATATTGGGAATAGTTGTAATGGGCTATATATTAGCCCCCTACTGAATAGGAAGAGGGGGGTTTAAAATGGAGCAATGCGTCTGTGTAAATGAGGTAAGTAAAAGTTTATATTTGTTTTAAAGCAGTTTTCTGAACTTTCAAAGGTTTCTCTTCTAAAGACCCCGTTAATCGGATTTTTTTTTCTGTTTTATTAGTGGTGGCAAAAACTTGAAATGTGAGCGGAAAATTTCACCCACGGGTGAATGCACTTTTGCCAAAATACTATTTTTATGATGGCACCTGGCACCAATTTGGTCAGCAAGTAAAGGCTTTAAAATCATTTCTTAGAGCCTTCTAAGTCTTACCTGTCGTTAGAGTTTTTAATTTTGTTCCTTTACAAATGCACAAATATATTGACATCGATAAATTGATTTTTTTTTTTCCTTGTTAGGTACTTCAGAAGAAGTGATTTGTTGGGTATGACACATTATTTGATCAGCTGAAAAAAAGAAGGCTGGATATATCTCACGTAAATATACGTAAATATCTCACGTAATAATATCTCACGTAAATATCTCGACAACATATTCTATTTTATGTTACTTTAAGTTCTCTAGTCATTGAGGGTTTAAGGCTTGATTTTTCTGATGAGCCAGAAAAATTTGTCTGATCTTTTTCCTACTGCAATATAATCATAATTTAGTTCAAAATGCATATTTGGAAGGAAAAAGTACTGGTACTTAAAATAAAAATTTTTTAATGCTGATACCCCGCTCCACATACCATAAACGAGAACTAACTATCCTACAGTTGCAAATACTTCATGCTTTTATAAATGCTCTAGATGCAGCTATGCACAAAACATTTTTTTTTTAATTATAATAATCAGTGTAGAAAAATAGAAACAAAGAAGATTAGGGTACTTTCTGGGCTGGGCGGGGTATGACTTCGGCTTAAACCATATGCGTAAATGAGTTGTTTTGAAACCTCATCTCTTAGCTAATCCAGCTGGCGAAATGCATTCATACGACAAAATTAATCTAAAACTGAAAATGACGCAAACTCGATTTTACCCTTCTAAGAATAGAATAAGAAATATAAAATTGGAGTTGTACAATATCAATGACGGATCCATGTAGGGATTTGTGTTCGTGTCAAGCCTATAAATCCTTTTAATTCTTTAAATTAACCTATACCCGTCATATAGTGAGATTTAACTGGAAAACAAGCCAAACTTACTACCATGATATACAATAAAAAAACATTTAGCATTTATTAAACTCCGAGGAGGTATCAACAAAATGAAATTTTCACCGATAACTTCTGGATATAGAGCAGAGATATCCAAGATGAGAGCTAGTAAATAAAACTGAGACTTACTTGAGCTGTCATACGTAACGCCTCGCAACTCTTTTACACAAGGTAACACTGAAATAGTCCCAGCTGGGGTAGTTGGCCAACATTGCACTTTGTCAAAAGTCCTATTGCAATGGGGCCCTTCTGCCAGTTCAGGGTAGGGCTCATCCTTAAAACGATAATAACAGTTTAAAAAGTCTAGAAATGTCACATCATCACCGCTAAGAATGTCAAACTCGGCATGGCGTTTCAGCTGCTCCAGAAGATCGTCGGTTAAACCTGCAAAATATATTTGACAAAATAAATTAGATTTACGATGTAAATTTCGAATCAACGAAAATTTTGGTAATTCCTTAAAATACGTAGTACCGGGAACCCAGAGGCTTCGCTGTTGGATCCCAGCACGGCTACACGGTAGGCTTTTATATATAGAGGTTAAATTGTCACTTGTCTTCTAACCGCAGACAATAGGAGCCTGTTCTTGATGTCAAGACGTCACCATAGGTTTGATAAAACCACAATAGGAGAAATACGAGCAGCTCTTTAAAGTTGTAACCTATTTGGATCGTTTTTGTGGATATAAATGTCAATATGCCAGTTTTAAGAAAAAATACTATGTAGCCGCTCTCAAGGCCGGGTTCTGGCACTCCACAGGCTTCAGAATATGTTTGATGTATCCTCCCTGGGAAAAATACTCTTAATACATATAATTTTAACAAAAAAATATTTTAAATAAACAAACGGTTGTTCGTTTAAACAATATATATATATATATATATATATATATATATATATATATATATATATATATATATATATATATATATATATATATATATATATATATATATATATATATATATATATATCCATATCTTGCGGGGCATCAGAGTTTCTAACGAGTTATTTTTCGATGTGTTACTTAGCTACAATAAAACTAATAGTTATCAATGTTTAGATACTAGCTGCAGATCAATAGGTGCATAATTTCTGCGAATTTCCCTTGTGAATTATGTATTGCGAATTGAACATAATTCAACGAATTTTTATGTTATAAAAAATGACTTAAGTAATTTTAGATACTATATCTCGGTTCTATATTCACTCGTTAGGCCAAACTTGCTTTGTAAAAAGGAATGTTGGGGAAAAAAAGAAAATTGGCAAGAGGCTAAATTTGTAGTGCGACTTGGAAACTTGTTTAGAGTTGTCAAACACAACATTTTGCCACTCCTTTAATCCTCTTTTTGAAAAACTGTGGTGTGTTGACACAGTTTCATCAGTATCCATTTAACCTAATCCTAGAAAGCAGGACCAACTTAGCTTAAATGACAACAAACTGAATTTAATAGCATTTATTGATATGCAGTAGGCCTAGGACCCCTGATACATAGGGCCAACACAAGCTCACGTGCTATTTGGCACTTTTTTTAATTACGTATTGAACACTGAAGATATATAATATTCTCAATCGACTTTTAGTTTAATATATTTGAATTGTTGGTATAGCTGGTGCCCGTATTTCATAAATTTCAGTTTTGTTTTAAATAGAAGGTCAGCAGGGCTTGCAAAATTAAATATATAAATATATATATATATATATATATATATATATATATATATATATATATATATATATATATATATATATATATATATATATATATATATATATATATATATATATATATATATATATATATATATATATATATATATATATCTACTGTTAATTGTCTTTACAGGGTCTATAAGCAAGGGAGATAGCAGTATGTCGGGGACAGGAGAGCATTCCCTACTCTCTAGGATTTGGTCAGAGAATCTCCGTGGGAGGTTAAATTCTTGGGACCTGAAAATATGTTTCTTTACGAAGGATATTTTTCTTCTGCCTCAATTGCTTAGAATGGTAAGCTGGATGTAAAAACGGGGAAAAACACACTACCAAAATGAGAGTAGTTAAAAATAAAAATGAATTAAAAAATTAATGTTACTTCTCAACATACTCACCTTAAAGATCGAGGCATTTAGCAATTTAAAGATTGAGCCATATTTTTCATAAACCTCTAGAAACAGTCAGTCAAACAGGCACCCAGGACATTCCACAGACACTTTTTCTGAAAAATATCTAGCAAATCATCCTCCATCTTTTGAAGTGCCCAAGTATGGGTGCCATACTTAACCATTTCCATCACTGTAGTTTCTAAGTATCTAATTGGTTCCCAATCTTATCCTCCTATTCTTCCACTTTTTCAACTGTGGATAAATTTCCTGCGCCATGGGTATTCTACTTTTAGCATATTCAATACCCTTACTGTCTTTACTAACAATATAGGTGAGTACAGCTGTCCAGTTGCTATCTTCTTATTAGCCATCTTCTATTAAAGCTATCCTCTTATTATTCGACGTCCCCTCTTCACCTTCACTTATTCCCAGTCTTAGCGACTTAGCTGTCTAAACATTAATTTTTACATGTAGACAGGTAAAATCGATTGCAAGGCAAAGGATAGCTTATTCAATCTAATTGGTAAATTTTCGTTTATAGATCTCTGGTTATTTTATTCAGTGTCTTTTCTCCTGTTGCAGAGTTTACTTTAGAAGGTTATATTTTGTTTAACTTTTGCTTAAAATCAAAAGTTTAAAAGCTTAAAAGCAAAAGAAATATTTGCTTAACTTTCGTCTTTAGTTTTGCTATTGGCTGACAAAATCCTCGTTTTTTCACCTATTTGATTTTTTCCTTTTTATTATTTCCTCTCTTAGTTTCATAAATCATTAATTTTTAAACCTGGTCTTGCAAAACCTCAAAATATTCATTCATTTTACTAACAGTTTCATCCAGGACGCTGAATTCATCAGCATATTCCATATCTAGGAGAGTTTTACTTCCTCATTTGATTCCATTCTCTCCGATAACCTCTGATGTGCTCCTTAGAACAAAGTCTATCAAAATGATCTCTATAAATGGAGATAGAACACAACCTTGCGTAACTCCTGGTTCAATACGAAACCAGCTATTAGTCTCAATTCCTACCCTAACCACAGCAAAGTCATTCATGTACATAGAACTAATCACTCCTATGCATATATCTGGTATACAATGCAAGGATAAGACCTTCACTAAAACTCTTCCATGGGCTGAATCAAACGCTTGCTCAAAATAGATAAAACTGAAGACTAAAGCGGTTATATGGCTCAGGCACTCCTTAATTATTAATCTAAGAGATAAAATTTGGTCGGGAAACCTATTCTTTATGTTAACAAAAAATGTTGTCTTTTGAAAACTTACATTTTTCATTCAATTTTTTAAAATTTTTAAATCTACATTTGCTACAAATATGTTAATAGCTTAAGCATAAACAATTGCAAAGTAAAACAAAAATAGCCCTCTTGTCTTAGGAAGCTCAAAGGTTGTACACCTTCTTCTGTTTGTGTTGAAATTGGCTCGTTTTAAGTTTCAATTGCTCTTTCGTTTTAAATCATATGTGTTTTAGAAATAACTCAACTATAATAGTAACTATAGTAGTATTGCTCTATAGTAGGTCTGCGAGCAAAGATTAGAATATTAGAAGCTATTATTAGATGGCAGTGGTCAAGTATGCTTCTGAAGCATGGTTGCTCCTAAAAACGGAGGAAGATTTACTAGATGTTTTCAAGAGAAATTCCTACGGATTATTTTGGGTGCCTGACTGACCAACCGTATCTCAAACATTAAGCTGCACGTAACAAGTTCTCGTTGAAACTACTAATATTTTAGTACTACTGCTACTAACTCCTTGCAACACCAAGCAACCTGAGGCCAACACCACTATGCACCCTCCACGTTCACCCCAATCTGTTCAAATCCTCCCTCTGTAAACCCTCCCAAGAAGTAACCACTTACCTTAAATCTTTCCTTACAACATCATTCCATCCCAATGGGGACGAACTGCTTTTCGCATGACCCTAGGCGGTTGACCGACAAGGAAAGTCTTTGGCAATCTGTGATCCTCAATTCTTAGAGCCTGTCCTAGACATCTCATCTTTTATCGCATTAGAGTCCTAGAAAGCGGGTTTGAACCAAATTTTTCGTGCAGCTTAATGTTTGAGATACGGTGATGTTTGAGATTTCTCTTGAAAACATCTAGTAAATCTTCCTCCGTTTTTAGGAGCAACCATGCTTCAGAAGCATACTTGACCACTGTCATCTAATAATAGCTTCTAATATTCTAATCTTTGCTCGCAGACCTATCTTCCTATTCTTCCAAATCTTTCCCAACTGTGAGAGAACACTCGGGCCTCTACTACTCTACTTTTAACATCGTTACTGCAACCACAGTCTTTACTAACAATACCACTTAGGTAAGTGAAGCTATCCATTAAATCAATTGTCTTATTGCTCAACACCACCTTTTCACCTTCACTTATTCCCAGTCTTAGCGACTTAGTGATCTTGACTTTAATTTTCCAACAAATTCTTGTGCCCTGAAGTCGCAAAACCTCGTATCCGGTATAATCTAAATCTAGAAAAGTTTTACTTCTCCGTTTGATTCTATGTTATCCCGTTGCCTTTTCTGTGCTCCGTAGAACAAAATGCATCAAAATAATCCATATAAATGGGGATCCAATACAACCCTGATTAACTCCTGATAAAATACGAAACCAGCTACTAACATCATTTCCTACTTTAACCGTAGCAATGTTATTTTCATGCAGATAACTAGCCTAACTATATTAATATGTTCCCTCATATCCTACCTTAACCGCAATTATGGTCAATGCATCCTCTACCCTTCATAAAACCACATTGTTCTTTTCTTCTTAAATTTTATCTACTGCAGCTCTAAGCGTAAAAAGTATCGTCATACAAGGCTAATGCCTCTATAATTACCATACTTTCTCTTACCACTTTCCATAAGGAGGAGTATGGTTAAAGTTTTCCCCAAATCACTGGGTACTTTCCCATTCGGTAAATACGGCAGTTTCACCGACTTCTGCCGTGATTTTACACATGGTGCCACAATTTTCTATTTGGTTAAATAAAAAGCATGGAGATATTGATATGACATATACCGAAATCTCAGTCTTGGTCGGTAATTTTGGCTAGTAACGACTCTGTTGTGATGATGCCGTTAAGAAAGATTTAAGGAAAATGGAAACTTCCTGAGAAGGTGCAAAGAGGAAGACTTTGAGTAGATTGGAATGGAGGAGGTTGAGTAGATTGGAATGGAGGAGGAGTGTGCGTAGCTGTGTGGGCCTCAGGCAACTTGCTGCTGCCATGAGATGTTAATAGTAGCAGTAGTATTAAGAAACCACCCTGTTATAGAATCAGTCTAGCATTTTTGGAAATAGAAAGGCGTGATCTCTTGTAAACATCTGATATATTCTAGTAAGGAGTATTAAGTAAATATGGGTAATAAGTAATAAGGAGTTATTATACTCTTTCCTAGAATTAATAAGGAGCAATTGAGTAGTAAAGACGGTGGGTTGTCTTTTAATCATTTCGTACATAAATGAATGTAGGATGAAATTAAAGCTTCACAATTTTTGTATAAGCCTTATTAGATGTAAATCCTTATAACCCTTACTTCACCGAGAGACACAGTGCTTTAAGGCGTTATTATTGAATACTTTTAATCACATAAGCAAATCTTTATAAGCGGCAATACTTTAAAAGTAAAATTTTTTAGTTGAATTAACAGGTTTCTTTAAATATAAAAATAAAGACACAGGGTGGTACTCATTGAGCTGTGGATAAAATAAACGTGAAACTATGGCACACAGAACACCAATATCAAAATCAATCAACGCTGATCAACGTTAGTTATGTGCAGCGTTATGAAAATCAATATTAACCTACATTTATCCATGACACGCAGAAACAAGGAAAGGTACCGTAATTAATAACCTCCATAATTAAAGAGATAAAAGTTTGCTTTGGAAGTCTTTTGATATATTAACATTCTAACAAAGACTCGAATAGTAAATTCTAGTGGTTTGTTTTAATTATGGGTAATTATTGTTGTTAATTAGTAGTTAAACCAGTAGTAGGTCCTTAAAAGGATGTTTGAATAAAGGAGATTTTAACTGGCTAGTTTTTTATATCATGCTTCTACCTTAACTTTACCATCCTTTAGTCTATTCAAAAATATGAATTATAGTGATAGGAGCCATGGGTCTTGGCGAATCCCTGGGCTGGGTTTTGGGGCCTCTGATCCCTCTCCTGCCACCTCCCAAAATATAAATGGGGAGCAAATAATTTCCTAGACCACACTGCCTTTCAATTTACAAGTAAAACAAAATCAAAATATAGAAAAACAGACATCAAGTAATACAGCGGACAATAACAAAAAAGTTTTATTTTTATTAATAACAAACTTTTAATATTTTGGGTTCTCGTCTGAAAGTCTTTATCAACAGAAATAAAAAATGAAATAAAAAAAAACTAAATTAAACATAACATATAAAGAAAAGGAAAAGAGAAAACAAAAGTATCAACGATAAAAGCCCATGTCTTAATAATATTCAATATAATAATGTTCGTCATGCAATAGCAACAGATAAATATAACAATTTGTAACAGTTTTTTTTTTATTTGTGGCTATTGCATGATGGCTATTATTATTTTGGAAATTATTAAAATAGGAGTTCTTATCTTTTTTGTCCTTTTCCTTATATGTCTTGTTTAATTTAGCATAGTTTTTTTCATTCCCGTTGAGAAAGGCTTCCGGACTTTAAGCCGAAACTAAATAAAAAAATAACAAGTTTTTTCAACTGAAAGTAATGATCAACATAAAACTAAAAACGAACAGAAATTATTACCTATATGAGAAGGTAAAACTCCTCGTCAATACCCCACTCTTTGCGCTTAAGTTCGGATTTTGTTCCAATTCTTTAAGAATGACCCCTGAATCAAAAAGATCGTTTAGTTAGAATGTCTTAATTAATAATTTCTGTTCGTTAAGTTTTATTATTTTTCTTTACTTTCAGCTGAAAAACTTGATTTTTTATTTAATTTCTGATCTTTTTTTTAAACAATACTGGGAAATCCGGCGCTCCCTTTATGGAAAATTCTCTTCCACCATGAACAATTCTTCCATAAAAAGATCCTCCCACGTAAACGCCTACCCCTGAACCCCTCACCAGAAAAAATCACCCCTAAAAATGTCTATAAGCTATGCTTCTCAATAATCAATATCATAGGTAAACAATGGGCCAAGTTCATAACTTGCAGCTCTTCGTGTGGGGACTATGGGGGATTAAATCGTCGTCAAAGACATTGTTACTAGATTTTTCCGCTATGCTGAATAAAATGGCTATCTCAAAGTCTTGATCCGGTGAATTAGGAAAAAATGAGTGCTGGAGGGGGCCTATTTGCTCTCCAATTTTTTGGTCACTTAAAATTCCGCTTTAATTAAAGAACTTTAATTTCCGCTTGAATGAGCTCTTCCGAAAGAATATAGGACCACTGGATCGGTACGATCACCCCTGGGGAATAAAATAAATAAACACGCATCCGTGATTTTTCTTCTGGTAAAAATTCAAAATTCCACACTTAAGATCTGTTTTAAGATCTTAAAACATCTAGATCAGGGTTTTCTGGTACGCTGAATCTGATGGTGTGATTTTTACTCTATAGTATACCTGTGTTCTATTAATTATATTAATATTCTATAATACACTATTTTATATCAATTACATTAATGTTCTTTGAATTATTGGGGATGTTTCCCCTTTTTCCAAAAATAAGGCAATTTTTTTCAGGCTCGTAACTTTTGATGAATAGGATTAAACTTGTTGAAACTTAGATATTTAAAATAAGCATAAAAATCAGATTCTTTTGATGTGTCTATTGATATGAAAATTTTGCTTTTTAGAGATTCGGTTAATATTGAGCCGGGTTGCTTCTTAGTTACAGTTTGTTACCACGAACTGTATTATATTCACTTTTATTATTATTGTGAAAAAAACTTTTTGTAATTCTCCACTGCCTTTTTTGAAATTATCATCGTTTCCTTATTTTTTCACTTCCTATATTTATAAATGGTGAAAATTTTTGAACAAAAGGACAAAAAACAAAATTTCATTGTTGAAACACAGTTTAAAACAGTCGTGGCTACTACATCCCTAGTTCTAGTTAAGAAATTAAATTCTACAGTATAAACCGGAGTTAATTAAGAGCTACTATAATTTCATTGGTTTCCTTTTAATTTGTTCCATTGATGGAACATTGATGGCAGAAAATGGGGTTTATTTTATAAGAAAAAACAACAATCACCAAATGCAGAAAGTAGGAACAAGCCCTAAAAGACAGCTTCCCCAAGTAAACAACACAGCAGCTACTAAACACCCCTCATCTTTTGAATGTCTTCTACATTTATTTAGGGGATTTTACCAACTTTTATCGAGATCACGCCCCTATTTTGGGGTGTTTAATCCCTTTTCTAAAATTATGAAAGTTTTAAACGGTGATTACTTTTGATAAAACAATTTAAACTGAATAATTTATTTATTTTTTAGGTTTAGCATAAACAGTAGATTATAATCTTTTTTTCTTTTTGTTCTTTATAATTATTGCTTTTAATTAGACTTAGTTACTACGAACAGCTAGATCTAGGATCAAACAGTTCGTGGTAACGAACTTTAGTAAGGAGCGACCCGGCTCAATAGTAAAAGAAACTCTAAAAAACGGAATTTGATACTAAAAGACACATCAAAAGAATTGGATTTTTATGCTGATTTTAAATATATAACTTTCATCAAATTGAGTCTTTGTCATCAAAAGTTATGAGCCTGAGAAAATTTGACTTATTTGGAAAATAGGGGGAAATATCCCCTAAAAATCATAGAATCTTACTAAAAATCACACCATTGAATTCAGCGCATCAGAGAACCCTATTGTAAAAGTTTCAAGCTCCTATCTAGAACTTTGGAACTTCGTATTTCTCTGCCAAAAGACCGATCACGGGTGCGTGTTTATTTTTTTTTTAATTTTATTTTTTATTTTTTCCCAGGGGTCATTGTATCGACCAAGTGGTCCGAGAATTTTGTAATATGATTCATAATAACGAAAAATGAACAGTTCTAGTGCCCTTTTTAAGTGACCAAAAAATTGGAGGGCACCTAGGCCCCCTCCCACGCTCATTTTCTTCCAGCGTCAAAAGATCAAAATTTTGAGACAACCACTTTATTCAACATATTCGAAAACAATAATAAATACGTCTTTAGGATGCCCCCACAGTCCCCGGGGGAGGGGCTGCAAGTTACAAACTTTAACCAGTGTATACATACAGTAATGGCTATTGGGAAGTGAACAGACGTTTTTCAAGGGGATTATTTTGTTTTGGGGGGGGGGTTGAGGGTAGGGGGATATGTGAAAGGATATTTCCCTGGAGAAATTTGTCATAGGGGAAGAGAAATTCAATGAAGGGGGTGCAAGATTTTCTAGCATTTTCTAGCAAGAAATAATGAAAAAATATATATGAAAAAGTTTTTTTTACTCAAAGTAAGGAGCACCATTAAAACTTAAAACGAACAGAGATTATTACGCATACGACGGTTTAAACTCCTCCTAAATACCTCGCTCTTTACGCTAAATTATTTTTAGTAATTTTAAATATTTATTCTACAGCCTTTCTGATTCAGGAGTCATTTTTAAAGAGTTTAGACAAAATTTAAGCTTTAGTTTAAAGAGTGAGGTGTTAACGAGGGGATAAACCCCCTCAGATACATAATTAAAATATAAGAATATGAAAGTTCGTTACGTAAGTTAATTCTTAAGTTACGTATATTTTTTACTAATAAAAACGTTCGTTAAAAAGTTCTAGTTGCCTTTTCAAGTAACCGAAGAATTGGAGGGCAACCAGGCCTCCTCTCTCACCCCTTTTTTCTCAAAATCGTCTGATCAAAATTAAGAGAAAACCATTTAGCCAAAAAAAGAATTAATATGCAAATTTCATTTTAATAATTTATGTGCGGAGAGCCAAAATCAAAATAGCATTAATTCAAAAAAGTACAGAAATTAAATTAAAAAAAACATAGTTTTTTAACTGAAAGTAAACAGTGACATTAAAACATTAAACGAACAGAAATTGCTCCGTGTATGAAAGGGGCTGTTCCCTTCTCAACGCCCCGCTCTTTACGCTAAAGTCTTTTACTGTTTAATAAAGTAGAATTGAGAGAAAGAGTCATACTTTAGCGTAAAGAGCGGGGCTTTGAGAAGGGAACAACCCCTTTCATACGTGGAGTAATTTCTGTTTGTTTTAAGTTTTAATGTCGCTCCTAACTTTCAGTTAAAAAAACTTATTTATCTATTTATTTAATTCTCTTAAAAGCAACGGTGCCTGTTACTTATCATCGGGTTTTGTTTATATTAAATAAAAAAACAAGTTTTTTCAACAAAAAGTAAGACGGAACATTTTAACTGAAAACAAACAGAAATTATATGGTATATAAACTGGGGCTATCCCTCCTCAATACCTGGGTCTTTACGCTAAAGTTTTTTCAAAACTTTTAAAAAATTTTCTCTTTATTAAACGACTCTTGTGTTTCAGGAGTTTTTCTTAAAGAGTTGGGATCAAAGGTCATACATTAGTGTAAAAAGTGGGGGTTTGGGGAAGGGGAGCCCCATTTCATTTACCAATTTCCATGGAAAATCCCCCCCCCCACGTAAAAATTGCTCCAAGGGATTTTCCTCTTTTGTAAAATCCTCCATGGGATATTAACCCCAGTCACTTTCATCTTCGCTGCAGGTTCTCCCCCCCCCCCCACAGGAAAAATTATTGTGGGAAATTCACCCTGAAAAATTCTTTTTAGCATACTTTCATTTAAAATTACATTTTCTTTTTATTTCATTTCAGATTATTTTTCAAGTAATGCCAGAAACCCACCCTATGTGGAAACTTTTTCCCGAACCCTCCTCCCCTTCCTGAAGGAAAATTCCTCCCAAGGAAAATTGACCCATGGAGAATATCTCCTGGTGATAAGTTCCCACATGAATAATATTTCCAGCGAAATAATCCCTCCCCCTCCATAGGATAATCCCCAGAGATTTCCAACCTCGCTGGAAATCCCAATGGCTATCTCAAAGTTCTGATCTGAAGACTTTTGGGGGACAAAAGTGTAACAGGGTGACTACCATAAAGAAAGAAAAATATCAAAAATGGGGTTTTTAAAGGCCAAATGAAAATACTGAAGAAAACACAGAAAGTGAATATTTCGAGAGAACAACCGCCTCTCTTCTTCAGTGCGAACACAATAACATAATCAAGGAAAAAGCAAAAAACAATAAAACAAACGCGGAAAGTACAACAAAACTAATGAAAAAACAGCAAAAAAAAATTATAGATCAAATAAATTGAATAAAAGACCAAAACTCTAGACTATTCCAACCCAGTAATATTTCCCCCGAACAATTCCCCTTAATATCTCCACATGTAAAATTGATTCGGCAAGTTGAAAGTAAGGCAAAAAAAAAATTAATTTTGTTTAGGAATCTTCGCAAATTCCCCCAGTGTTAATTTTCTCCAATTTTCTTCCAATAAGAAATACTGTGCATTAGAAATTACAAATATGAACATCTGTCGGCGGTATTAACGAACATGAATTTGAAACAGTAAAATTTTGTTTTAGTTTACGGAAAGAAACTCTAGACTATTCCAACCCAGTAATATTTCCCCCGAACAATTCCCCTTAATATCTCCACATGTAAAACTGATTCGGCAAGTTTAAAGTAAGGCAAAAAAAAAAAAATAGTTTTGTTTAGGAATCTTCGCAAATTCCCCCAGTGTAAATTTTTTCTTGGAAAGTTCATTTCCCCGAAAAAAACTCCCATCTCCACGAAAAATTATTCCCTTGGAAAATCCCCCCAAACAGAAAGTTTCCCCCCTCCCCAAAAAATATATGTATACTTTCCAATAAGAAATACTGTGCATAAGAAATTAAATATTTGGATTCTTTTGATATGTTTGTTGATATTAAAATTCCATCTTTTTAGAGTTTTGGTTTAAATTGAGCCGCGTCGTTCTTTATTTGTAGTTCGTTACCACGAACTGTTTGATTTCGAAAACGCTTTGAGAATGACGATCTTCATTGACTAAATCATCCACAAAGTGTATCCTCCATTAAAAATTCCTCAGGGGTGGTTGGGGGTCTAAAATATCCAGATGAAATTTTGGTCATAATTTTCATAATCAATTTTAAAATTTAGGAGCTCCTTCGAAAATATCCTTTTTTTTTATAGATAATCTCCATCCCACCCCTCTTTTGCAAAGTCAAGCGTTTGCTTGTATCGTTTTACGTAACAATTGCTATATTTCTTCAACAAAAGGCGTGCTGTAACCCCTCCCCTCATCACCTATATTACAGGACTAGCCCTAAAATATTCCTCAGTAAGGAGTGATATTAAGGGAGACTCGCTACCATCCGTCTTCCTGCTACTATATTTATCTGAAGTATCAATGAGAGTTAAAGTATCAATGTTGGCCTGTGAATAAACTTGTTGAAGCTCCAGTTAAGACGCCCTACCCTCCCCAAACTTAAAAATATTCATTGATTCACTTCCCTAATAGTTGATCCGTAACTTTAAACCACTGTAGATAACTTTATAAAGAATCAAAAGAACCAACTCAGTTAAATGAAACTTATGAATGATTTTCTGCGTAAACAGCCTATTTTGTACAGACTGCATGTACTTTGATGAATAAATGTGCGTTCGTGCTTCATTTTGACCTTTGAAGCTGGGAAGCTGACTAAGCAGCTTTTTGATAATAAAAACAATTTGCTTTTCCAGACTTTTTTCATCCAGTAACATTTTGGTCATCTTTGGGGGGTCAATCGTTGTATTTCCTGGCAGAATTTCCTTAGCTACTTAAATAGGCACTAGAACTTTCGATTCCAATAAAATAGACCATATTGAAACAATGGTCTGATATTTGCCCCTCCCCCCCAAAAAAAATCCTGTGCCCACTCTGTTTGAAAAACACATATTTTGTATTTCCGCATAAACGAATTTGAAGCTACAAGATTTGGCTTTTGGACATAGATGACGAAATTCGAATTAAGATAATTATAATCTTAATTAAAAAAAAGATTTAATTCGAATTAAGATCTCATGATGTTCCATCATGGGAATGTTTCTTCCTGTTTCATTAAGTAGGGAAACATTCTTAAACCAGTAAAGTTTGACGATTATCTTCAAACTTAGTGAACTGTACCCAATTTGAATCACCATAATTTTTTCATGGGTATAGTCTTGTTAAAATTCTTGCTCCACGTGCCTTCTCTAGAAATACATCCACGCTTAGAGACCCATTAAAAGGCTTTACATTTGTTAACAGGTTAAGAAAAATAAACTTAATGACCGATAAGAACTTTAACAAACCTGTCTCATTTAAAGATTCCATTTCATAAGAGATATTTTGGCATTCATATTTGAAATTTTTTGCCAGAATTCGTCACACCAACCACCATGCCTGAAAAAAAAAACATTATGCATCAATCATTTTCGAAGTTTCGGCAGAATTTGAGGTTGAATTCTCTAAAAAAAGCTTATAACAAAGACATCAAAACGGATAGAAAAAAAAACTTCCAGAGTCAAATAAAGTTTATAACCTACATAATAAAGTTTCCAACTGTTCTATAAAATTAGCACAAATCACTATAATCATATATCTTAGAGTCTTTGTTGAAAAATAAAATCACTCTCTTCATATTCTAGTACCCTTTTTAAGTGACCAAAAAGACTGGAGGGTAACTAACCCGCCGATGAAACCGATAAGAGAAAATTTTTAAAAGTAGTCATAAATACATACACACACACATATATATATATATATATATATATATATATATATATATATATATATATATATATATATATATATATATATATATATATATATATATATATTATATATATATATATATATATATATATATATATAATTATATAAGATTTATCCATAATTAATTAATCATTCCAGGAATACATTGTGTTAATTCTCCAAAGGCTCCCAGGATTGTAAAATAACGGGGAAACATATAACGAAATAGGGGAAAATATAAGTTTCAATTCAGCACAAAACCAATAAACGAAAAACTTAAGGATATTAAGTTAATTAAGTAAAATTAAATAGATTAAATAAACTCCACTCAACTCAAAAGGAGAAAAATAAAGAATGAAATGCGAAGCAAAAAAATTCACATGGAAATAAAAAAAATCCTATAAGTCTTTTGAAAGTGCAAAACGAGTAGTATTCTCTTTCTGAATAAGGAGGGTATTCCATATAAAATAAAATGTAACGAGATAATTAAAATCAAATCTTAGTGTTAGAGTGTGTGGAATTTGAATGTCCTGAGAATGAAAAAGTTGCTAATTCGATCACAAAATTTGAATGTTTGCAAAAATACAGAGCGTTGTAAAATTGAATCAGAAAAAAAATTATTTGGGGCTTCGAGTGCCCAATACCAAAACATTTGTTGGGATAGGCAAAAGATTTGGAGGAGGAGAATGGGGTCCAACGCAACTGTATTCTTCAAACCAGGGATATGTTGCGTAAAAATAAAAAATACATGAATACAAAGGACGAAGTAAATCTCAGGGATCTGGGAGTTTCACTGTGGAGCCAAAGCAAAGTCAAAGGGGTGCAGGATGGGACATAATATGACATAATATGACATAATATGAAGTTTTTCAACATCAAGTAACGATTTAGTGGCTAAACAATTTACATTTTCGATAAGATTCATAGCTTCATTGAAAGTGCTGGAAAGCGGTTCAAGAAAAGGAGAAGCAGACAGGAGTATTATAGTTTAAGGAATATAGTAGTAAAATAGATGTAGATAGTATATAAAGTAGATATAATAGTAGTATAAGGCGTAAGGTAGAACGACTATAAGAATGAAATAAATTGTGAAACAGGATTCTTAGAATCGAACTGGGAAAATATTTTTAAGTTTTCTTAAAATACCAAGGTTTCTGCATACCCTTATCTTAATCAAATCAATATAGCACTTAAAAGGTAGAATATCATCTACGTGGACACCTTGGAAACCGACAACACCATCATTCGGTCTACTAATAGAACCTTTGGATAGATAAATTTCAGAAAGTTGAGGACATGCGTGAGATATACAATAAAAAAAAAATTGTTTTAAGAAAATTTAGTACAAGAGAGTTAGTAACTCTCTTGAACAAGTCTATCAACTTTTTACGAGCCTCATCTTTTCTTCTCATAGAAATGAAAAGGGTCGTATCATCTGCAAAAGCAACAAGAGAGTTCAAGGAAGGCAAGCAATGATTATAGGTACGGGAGAATATTCGATGACATAAACGACACTAAAATAGAGGACTTTCATTTCTAGCCGCGAAAATTAGATCATTCAAACAAATAAAGAGCAATGCTGGCACTGGAATCAATCCTTGAGGAAAAATCGGATAAACGAAAATTGTTCTGCCAGACATGTCAGACTTACGCCATACCTCTTACACTAAAAATTTGAAAATTTAGAAAGAAAAACATTGTGGGTTAATGAGTAAAGTCTCATAAGAACAAGGGTCATAAGGATCATAAGTAAAGTAGCGAAAATCCAAAGGGGGTCTTAGGCAGAGTGAAGATGGTTCAATAAAAATCCACAAGCATACTCATTTGAATAATTTGTTCGAAGGCAAAAGTGAAAACCGTTAAAAAATCTTTATTATTAAGACAACAAAGCATCGCCTTCTCAATGATTTCGATAAACAAAGACACAAGAAAAATCAGCCAATAAATGGCTGAATTGTTTCGTGTCCCCCTACCTAAATCTATTGCACTTGAGACTATTTGGGAAAATACCTTGCTGAAAGGACAAGTTTGTAAGTTTCTCTAAGGGAAAAACACTGGAAGGAAGTATGGACTAATTTACTTTAATAGGAATATTATCTTGGTCAGATCACGAAGATGTTTTATTATTTGTTTATTTATTTATTCTGTTCCCCAGAGGCACTTCATATGGAAAGGGTTGTCTCATAAACTTCAGAAGGAGCTCATTTGAATGAAAATCGGAGATTCAAGTGCCCTTTTCAAGAGTCTAAAGCAATCGGAGGGCAACTTTAAAGATCATTCCATGGGGCATATACGGTTTTTATAGAAGGGATGCTCGTACCAACTTCAGAGGTGGCTCATTCCATTAGAAATCGGAAGTCCTAGTGCCCTTTTTAAGTGTCAAAAGTGATTAAAGGACAACTAGCCCCCTGTACTCTTTTTGACCAATTGCATTCGACAACAACTTTGAGATTGTTCAAATATTACATAACAAAACATCGATTTCGACACAAGCCTCCGGGACCCTTGGAAAGGCGTTTTAAGTTGTTCCCTGGGGGCATATGTTGTTCTTATAGAAGAGATGCTCGTATATCTTTAAAAAAGGGCTCATTTATTTGGGAATTGAAAGTTCTATTTCACCTTTTAGGAATAAAAAAAGATAAAGAGGCAACTCCCCCCCTTTCCATACCCTTTTCACCCCAGGACCATCCAGTAAAGATTTTGAGATAGCTATTTTGTTAAGGGTTTTTTTATAGGAGGGATGCCCGTATGCAGATCAGAGAGGGCTCGTTTGATTGAAATTTGAAACTTTAGTTCATTTTTTAGAGTCTAAAGAGATCAACGGCTAACTAGCCCTCCCCCCACACACAACCATTTTTCCAAAAAAGATCTAATAAAATTTTGTGGTAGCTATTTTGTTAAAAATAATTTAAAACATCAGATAACACAAACTCAGGGGTCAACAAAACCCTCCTGGGCCCAGGAGAACAGAAGGCTTGTAGGAGAGGGAAAGGCTTGTAACTTCTTGCTCATTATTAGAATTCATTTTTTTGTGGAGGGAGTGGTCGCATTAACTTTGGAGGGGTCTCACTTGGTCGGAAATTGAAATTTTTAGTTCTTTTTTTAAGAGTTAAAGTTAGTCAATAGGCATTTAGCCCATGCCCCACTTTCCCAAAGGGCTCCAGTCAAAATTTTGGTGTATCAATTTTGTTCAAAATAGTTCAAAGGCCAAACAAATTTGCTTCCGGTTTTGAAGCCCTCTGAGTTTTAGAACTTGCTTATTGTTACATAATACTTTGTTTACTTTGATACCTTTTTTACTTAGATGCTTTCTATATTCTAATACTTTGGTACTTCGATACTAGTTTCGATACTTGATTAAAATTTGATGTTGAAGAAAAATTAATTTTGAAGTAAGGCATTTTCTAAAAGTTTCGAACTTTTTCGCAATTAAAAATGAAAAAAAGTAATTTAAAAAAAAAATTCCGAAAAAGAAGCTTTTCAAAGAAAAACAAACCCCATATTAAGATGAAGATCAGCAGATACAAATACCTTCAAAATTCAAAGTAGACGCGCCATGAAATTACGATTAAAGAATAAATGAAACTCAAAACAAATAGAAATTGAATGAACAATCATAGCAAACAAACATAAATATGTGCTAGCATAAATGAATAAACAAATCTTAGAACTAGTTAAACTTAAACTGAATATGCCAATCAAGCTTAAAACGAGTGATATCAATTGTTGAAACATAGTCAGTTCAAGATTCTGTTTGGCTGTAATATTATTTTCATTTTAATTGCTGTAATAACTGGGAAAGAGAATATTTGTCATATAATATGTTTTCAGCGAAGTGCCAATGATGGAGTGGGCCTTAGGCTTTTACAGTTAAAGAATGGGAAAGTATCCCAAATCTTGTTTGTACTGAAACTAAATTTGCCTTGAAAAGTCTTGGAAAAAATTAAACAGAATATTTGATATATAGTGATATCAATTTTCGAAACATGATCAGTTCAAGACTTTGTTTCGCTGCAATTCTATTTTATTTTAATTGCTGCAATATCTGGAAAAGAAAATATTTGTCATATAATTCGTTCTCAGTGAAATGCCAATGATGAAAAAGTCCTTAAACCTTTACAGCTAAAGAAGGGGAAATTATCCCAATTGTTGTTTTTACTGAAACTATATTTGTCTTGAACAGTCTTGGAAAGAACTTATAAAATCCAACTGAATATTTGATGTATAATGATATTAATCGCTAGAAGCTCATCACTTCAAAATTTGATTCTACTCTAATTCTTATGTTTATTTTCAATGTTGTAATAAGTACAAAAGAAAATATTTGATATATAATTCGTTTTCAGTAAAGCGCCAATGATGCAGTAGGTTTTATACTTTTACATTGAGAGAAGGAGGCAAAACCCAAACTCTTGTTTGTAGTGATTTGTGTTCGTTTCAAGCATGATTTGCATATTCAATTGAAGTTTCATTCGTTTTTAGATTTATTTATACATTTATATTAGTGCCTAATGTATTTTTGTTTGCTATGATTGGTTATTTAATTTCTGTTCGTTTTGGGTTTCATTTGTTCTTTAATGGTAACTTCTTCCAATTTATTCATTTATATTAGTACTTGTTATATGTTTTTTTCGGTAAGATTGTTTATTCAAATTCTTTTCGTTTTGGGTTTCATTTATTCTTTAATAATAATTTCTTGTCGTTTCTAGTTTGAATTTTAACAGGTATTTATATCTGCTGATCTTAAGTTTAATATGGCCCTTACTTTTCTTTGGAAAACTGCTTTTCCGGTTTTTTTTTAAATTAATATATATCTTGAAGTAGGTTGTGACACAGAAGTGTTGGCCTCAGGTGGCTTATCATTACAATGACCTTTGAAGTAGTATTAGAAGCAAATGAAGCAGGGCAAATAGCACCAATGCTCTTCTTCATAAGGATGACAGATAAACTTGAAACACGTTTTGATGGTAAAGTGTTGACCTTAGGTGACTTAACACTGCAATGACCTTTATGCAGTAAAGACAGCAACTAAAGAAGACAACTAGCACCAGTGCTCCTCTTTAAAAGGATGACGAACAGAGAAACTCGAATTAGGTTGTGATGGAGAAATTCTGGCCTCAGTTGACTCAACACCGCCAAGTGAGAGGCACTGGAAGAAACTAAAGAAGACAACTGGCACCAGTACTCCTCTTTATAAGGATGACGAAAAGAGAAACTTGAATTAGGTTGTGATGGAGAAATGCAGGCATCAGGTGATTCAACACCGCAAAAACTATGTTGTAGTACTAGGAGTAATAGAAGTGGTATAACTAGCAACAATGATCCTCTTTATAAGTAATACAAACAGAGAAACTTGAAATATGTTGCGATTGAGAAATGTTGGCCTCAGGTGGCTTTAACCCACAATGACCTTATAGTATACTAGCATCAATGGCAATGGGACAACTAACCCCAGTGCTTCTCTTTACAAGGATGAAAAACAGAGAAAACATCATATAGGTTGTGAAAGAGAAGTGTTGGCATCAGGTGACTTAATGCTGCAACAACCTTGAAGCAGTACTAGTGGCAACAGAAGCGGGACAACTAGTATTAGTGCCTCTCTTCATAAGGATGAAAAACAGAGAAAACTCGAAAGAGTCAGTGATAGAAATATATTGGCCTCCATTGGCTAAACTTGTAACTACCTTGAAGCAGTACTAGCAGCAATGGAATCGGGACAAATATCACCTGTGTTCGTCTTTATAAGGATGATAAACGACGAAACTTGAAATAGATTTGATGGAGAAGTTTCGTCATCAGGTGGTTTAACACTGCAATGACCTTAAGCAGTACTGGTACCAACTAAAGGAGACAACTAAAACCAGTGCTCCTCTTTATAAGGGTGACAAACAAAAACTTGAGCCAGGTTGAGATGGACGGTTGTCAACTTCAGATGGCTTAAAACTGCAATCATCCCAAGTAGTACTGGTAGCAACTAAATAAAACAACTAGCACCAGTGCTTCTCTTTATAAGAATGACGAACTGAGACACTCAAATTAGGTTAATATGGAGTAGTGCCAGCCTTAGGTGGCTCAAAACCTTAAAGGCTTTTTCTTATAGTATTAGCAGCAATAGAACGGGGAGAACTAGTAACAATACTTCTCTTTATAAATACGACAAACAGAGAAACTTAAAATATGTTGTGATGCAGAAGTGTTGGCCTCGGGTGGTTTGCACTGTAATGATCTTTAAGCAGTACTGACACCAACTAAAGGAGACAATTAGGATCAGTGCTCTGCATTATAAGGAGGAAAAACATAGATACTCGAGTAAGATTGTGATAGAGGAGTGTTGGCCTCAGGCTGCCTAAAAACAAAACCACCTTGAAGTAGTAATAGCAGGAATAGAAGCGGAACAACTAACACCAATGCTCCTCTTTATAAGGATGACAAACAGAGAACCTTGAAATAGTTTGTCATGGAGAAGTGCTGGCACCAGGGGGCTGAACAGTGCAATGACCTTGAATTAGTGGTAGCAGAAATGGAAAGTAGACAATTAGCATTATTGCTCTTTTTATTGGGAAGAAAAACTAACAAACCTGATAAATATTTATCAAACAGAATATAGTCAGTCAATGTCATTACACCATAAGGGCCTTCTAGAGATGTGCATTGGGTCATGTTTCCTTGGCTAAGGTAGTATTCACTGAAGCTGGCAAACGCAATGAATTTTTTTCCTCTTGCAGTGAGGCATTTGACATTGCCACTACATTAATCATTGGCAAAAAATTAATGAATGTAAAAAAATCATTTCAGCTATCAGCAACAGCGGTTCATGACATTCAGTTTGGTCAAGGATGTCCGAAAGATTTCTGAGAGTGTTAGGAACGTTTATTTCGTTTTGATTTCATAATTCTTAAATTTTAGAATTGAATTGCTATTAGAAAACGGTGCAAATAGAGACGAAACAGTTTCTGAAAACGTTGGTCATAATAATGAACATGACTCTTTGTGGTTAAGCATGTCCAAAAGCTACCTGGTACAATTTTTTTTAGGTTATTTTAATAACGTTCGGATTTTATATTTTTCTGATTTATAGAAATTAGTAGTTATTAAGAAACGTTGAAAATATTGGACATAGTAATGAATATGACTCTTTTAGGTTAAGCATATCCAAAAGCTACCTGGCACAGTTTTTTAGTTTATTTTGATAACGTTCGGATTTTATATTGTTCTGATTTATAGAAATTAGCGGTTTTTAAAAAAACGTTGAAAACGTCGGTCATAATAATTAGTATGACCCTTAGTCTGCTTAAGCATATCCAAAAGCTGCCTAGCACATTTTTAGGTTATTTAGATCACTTTCGGATATTATATTTTCTGATTTATGGAAATTAGTTGTTATTGAAAAAAAAAAACGTTGCAAATAGGACAAAACAGTTTTTTTCCAAAAAGTAGCCAGAATGGTAATTACGACTCTTAACTGCATCAAGGACATCTGAAAGTTCTGATTTTTTTTAATTTTTTTTTTTTTTAATGACCCTTAAAAGGGTCATTAGAGAACGGTGTCAAAAGGACAATACAATTTAAAAAAACAGTGGTCAAAACGGTCATTAGGGCTCTTAATCTAGTCAAGTTTGTCTGAGAGGTACCACACGTGACTTTTTGTGTAATTTTGAACATGATCTGAAATTTTGGAAGTCGTAGTCTGTATTAGTGAAAAGGGGTTTTTTCTTTAGAAAACAGCGGTAGGATCCCTAATTTGGCAATGGGTATCCGAGGGATTTCTGACGCTGTTTTCTTGTGCTGTTTTGACCACATTCTGATTTCATGATTTGATTGACAATGGTTATAACAATGGTCATTATGATAACCAATTTAGTCTAAGATATTTTAGATATTTTTTTCCTATTTTTGCATTGTTTTGACCCAAGTTCTTACATTTTCTTATTTTTTGGGAATTTTTAGTAATTAGAAAATAGTAGGCACGGAACAAACGCTTTTATCTTAGGTCAGGACGGTGTTTACCAATCTCATTTAGATTAAGTGTATCAAAAATAACAGGATGTGTTTTCTTTACGGCACTTCAATGACGTTTTGATCGTATTTTTCATGATTTGTAGAAATTAGAGGTCATCAGAAGGCAATGCAAAAGGGAAAAGACACTTTTTGAAAACCGTGGTCGTAATGGTTATTATGACTTTTGATTTGGTCATATATATCTGTGAGGTATCTGGCATTGCTTGTTATGCTATTTCGATCACGTTCTCAAATTAAAAATAGTAGTCATTATAAGACAGTGCAGAAAAAACTTATTGAGAAAACGGTGGTAATGCTAGTTATTATGACTTTTTGTCGGATTAAGCCAACCGTAGTTTTTATTTTGTTTTGATGCTTTCTTGTTCAAATTTTAGTTGTCAGGAATAATTGGTCATTCTTTTTTTGGTCAGGAATTGGCCAGGAATAATTGGTCATTGGTATTCTTTGACACAATTCTCATTTTTCGTTTTGCCATCTTTTTTGCCGAATGTTGGCAAAATTTGGCTACAAAGTTTTATACTTAACTTTTATCGTTACCTTTGCCATGTAATTACCAGGCTTGCTTGTGAAAGAATTGTTAGCATATTTGTACATTCTATGCATTTTGTTACCGTTTTCATTATTTTATCTTGGTTATATTTTTGGTTAAATTGGATTGTTAGTATTGTAATAATGTATTATGAAGCAAAACGAAAATTAATTAATCACCAGGAACCAAAAGGTAAGCTTGCGAGAGTGTTTCGGGAAAACAGTGACAAGCAAAACAAGAGAAGAGATAATAAATAGAATTGAACAAAACAAACAAATCGCAAAGAAAAGAGAAACGACTGAAATATTTGAATCCTTTTTCTTCTGTTTTTTACTGGCTGTTATTGTCTTCATTTCTCTCTTCTCTGCGATGTTTTCATTTTTTCATGATTAGCCAATGTGGTCTCAGAAATTATTCGTAATAAAGTTGAATAGATTTAAATAAAAAAAGAATTGTTCTAGTTATTTTGATAATTACGAGGTAGTTATACCCACTGAATAAATGTTCATGAACAAAAATATAAAATACATCGTCTTTCCACAACAACATATTCTTTTTTTAGCTTAATAAGGTTTAAGTAAATAATTTTGAAATGGCTTAATTTTAGTGGCAAAAGTCAAATTAAAATCACTCACTGAAAATATTTATGAACATCTTAAAATCTAGAGGAAAGATGAATTAACCTTAAACAGCATTTTCAGTGTACTACTTTTCTAAATAATTCGTTTCTTGAAAGTTTTCACAAGAATCCTCCACCATAGCTTAAAAATTGTTGATACTAGCCAACTGCCAAATTCTGGTCCATCTTATATTTCTTAAAAAATAAAGCTAGAAGGCCAAAAATATGGAGGTGGCGTTATGCTAAAAAGGAAAAAAAGGATGTTAAAACTGGCTCAAGGCTTGTCATTAAGAAACAATCAAATTTTCTCCGATACGACTTTTCCTTCATTATCTATTTTTAGACAGGACAATTAAAAAGAAAGCACAATTTCAGAAAATAAGGCCATTAATCAAATTGGTTTCATAGAAAATAAGTGATCTCCGGTAAATTTTTTGGCCACCAACTCCTAGCCCTTGTCCAATATTTAGTGTCCGATATTATCTTTATGGAACTCGCAACTGTGATTCTATTTGACGTATATTGCATATGTCATCGCCATAACTGTCATTTTAAGCCACTGATGCTTAAAAAATAATAGATATTTTCTAGAAAAATGTAAAGGACTTAATAATGAATAACATCTTTGAACATTTAGGTAAAGCACAGCCCACTAAACTTCAACCAAAGTTGAACCCAAATCTAATTACAATTGTCAGTGAAAACTTAAATCCAATTTTTTTGCGTAAAAATTCCATCTGCCAAAAACTTAACCTACATACAATAT
This sequence comes from Artemia franciscana, assembly GCF_032884065.1. NCBI lineage: Eukaryota > Metazoa > Arthropoda > Branchiopoda > Anostraca > Artemiidae > Artemia > Artemia franciscana. Next base: position 10,023,574 of record NC_088881.1, read on the forward strand.
AACCCAGCAAAACTCGCTTTTACGCCATTCCATGGGGCTTGAATTTTATACAGGATCAGGGCTTCTACAATCCCCGATTTTTCCATGGTTACTTTAAATTTACCCGAAAAACTTGAGTTTCTCTAAATCCCCCCAAAAATGAAGTTAAAAAAAATTAACAATTTATTTTCTTGTCAAGGTTTGTGCATCTACAAGCGTTAGTTTGCAGGGTAGCCTATGGAAAACACAATTTCTTTCGAGAAATTAAAAGAAAGCCTAAAAACTTGTAGGATACAGAAGCAAAGTAGCCTACGGGATATCTCTTCCTAATCAAACGTATAAAGCAGCTTTAGCTATTATTTTAGGTCAATGAAAATTGGGAATTTGAAATTGGCCATTTAAAACGTACTCTAATATAAAACTATTTGTAGTTGCAGTTTATACCCGCAACCAATTTTTATCTCACCGTATTTAAACAGAATAAAAGTAAAATAAAGGATATTTATAATAAACATATTATAGAAAATAATAAAACTCAGAAAGCCACAGCAAGAGATGTTTGAACATTTAATTTCTCATAAAATTAAGAGCAGGATATGATTAAAAGTTAAGAAGAAACAAATTGAAAAGATTAAGAAATTCCAAAGTTGAGGTAAAACGAGACATTTTTAGCAGTAGGAACATGAATGCCACGAAATTTCTAAGCCATGTTTCTAAACGTGACTTAGAAATTTCGATTTAGTGACTAATGTGGGACTGCTATTTCTAATTTTGAGGTTGGTTATTATCAAAGCCGTATCAAGAATTTTTTTCGGGGGTGGGTATTTTTTGGGTTGGGAGAGAGATTTTTCCGGTAGGGGGTGTAAAAAACTTTTAAAAAGCGTTCAAAATATGCTTATGTACATTTCATTAGTCTGTACGTTATTTGCATTTGTTTATAAAGTTTTACGGGTTGGACAAACATTTCATGGGGGGTTCAAACTCCCTTAACCCCTGGATAGTCCTTGGGTAGTACGAAGTATTGCAATCCATTGGCGTCTTTGAGAAATTACTAAATATGTTTTTCAGAACACTGACTAGTTACAATTACAGCAAGTTCTCACGCCATTTTTTTTTATTAGAGAAACAATATTTCATTGACATTCCATATTCAATTCCAATATAATCTCCCCCCCCCCCTCTTCCTGCTGCCTACTGGGTGGATACAGATTTTTTTCCCACAGAGCCCTATGATATCTTTTTTTTATGATTTGAATAAGAAATACAAAATCCTAAGAGATTAATATGATGTTGGGGAGCCTTAGCCATGTAAAATAAGCCCTATTTTGTACAGAAACTCACACCTCTTTCTCTGATTACAATTCCATAAACAAGTAATACATGTCAGGGAAGTGGATCGTAAAATGTCCCAGATTATGCATTCCCATTTAGAAACAGTAACAGCAGTAGTTTGCTTTCTAGTGGAATTATTAGGACTTAAAATATCAAAGTCTTGGGTTACTTCATTTGGATGCCTGAATTAGCGTAAATCATAGATTTTGCTTAGGAATAAAATGTAAAATTTTGTCAGTAATGGCTTTTATTTTAAATAGTAGAGATTGTGTCGCTGAAACAAACTGTTCGTGGATTTGATGTAAAAACGGCCCTTGTCCCTGGTGAAACTTTAAAAAATGCAACTTTGAATACAATGAATTTCTAAAAAGAATTTAATTTTTGTGAATATGCCAAGAATTTTAAATTTTCAGGCTTTGAAGCTACCAATGAAAATTTTCTACCTTAAAAATATATATATATATATATATATATATATATATATATATATATATATATATATATATATATATATAAATAATTTTAAAGGAGAAGAAAACCCCGAATGACATGTGACAAGCAAAACTTCCAAATTCACTAGGTCTGAATAACTTTGAAGAGAGGTTGCAGCCCTCTTTTTTAAAATAAGGACTAGGCATGTTTCTTGACATGTATAAAAAGAAAAAGTGTTCTCCCTCCACCCTCTGCTCCTCTGAATGGAACTAATGGCCATAAAATTAAAACAGAATCAGTCAAACAGAGTTAAGTTCTTTTTTTTTAAGTAATCGAAAAGATTCCTGTACAAAAAAAAATGTAACTTTTAGCCATTTCATGTAATATAACACCGCTTTATGCAGAAACCCATCAGAAATAAGTCAAATTACATAGGGGGGGTTAAGATGGGTTTGAAGCCCGAAAGTCACTTTTTTGTATCATGTGGTCATAAAGAGCGAACAATTTGCCTTTTCGGGATTGATCAATGATCTGCTAATGTGGAAAGATAGGGAGTGCGATGTATGTACTATATTTATTTGCCTGCCTCTATAAATAGGAACCGTTTTTTTTCATACAACTCACCCTCTCCCGCACAAAAAAAGTAGAAAATATGACAGGGCTAAATCAACCGAGGTACCACTTTATACCTTGCGAACCCAGCTTCATCTTCTCGAACGAAGCTATAAAGAAGGTCAGCGAGCTCCGTCTTCTTGAAATAAACTTTTCCACGGATCTTCCTTGGAGTACCCACCTTGATCAAGTGAATAACCATTCGCTGCAAATATAAATGACACCTTGAATACACCCCAGCTTCATCTCTTGAACGAAGCTATAAAAAAGAGTCGACGACCTTTGTCTCCTTGGAACCCACTTTTCAACACTTCTCTCTTGGAACATCCACCTTGATTGAGTAAGAACCCCCTACGCAAAAAAATCAAGGGATAATTCTTGGCTGCAAAATTTTTCTATCCAATCATTCTCTTTATCACAATCCCAGAACTAAAATGGACTGTTGACAAACTCCTTTTAAGAAATTGTAACTATGAATTCATGGTTGCCAGAATTTTTAGAGCAAAATGACCACAAACAAAACTATAAATAATTCGCATAAAGCCTTACGATTATATTTACCTCTATTTACGACGGTTTCATTTTTTAATAGGAAACTAGCTGAGAACGGAAACACCGTGAATTGTAAGTAATATTGATTAATAAAAATACTTATTGATAGAAATATTGATTGATGTGCCCAACCACCTAAAAAACACCACATAGAGGACAGAAAAAGATTTACATGCCAAAAATGTTCCTCTGACTTTTATGTTTTAATTCTTAAGAAAAGAAGACAAGTTTACCATTTGAATGATATTTGCTTCTTAAGGTACATTTTCCATTTTTAAGCTGACATTAAATCCATGCACAATTAAAGCTGTTTCCAACTAGAAACTACCGAGGATATTTCGTTACGCCATCAGCTCTTTTCATTAAATCATAATATCCGCTTGAAACAGATATCTGAAATGTAATATCCCTTCTCCTTTTAGCAAATATTATGAAATACTGTTGCAAGTTTTCTTAACATTCCAGATTTTCGCTTAGCTTTTAGTAATGCTTCGATACAGCTGGTTGATTTCCAGCCGAAAAGTCGGACTTTTATATTTACATACTAAACGTCAATTAAAAATGGTGATGATACTGTAAGGAGATAAATCATAATTTCGTAAATGGAACTTTGAAAAAAGAGCAAATAAGTTTTGCCTAATTTTATGATGATTTTTCTTTTTGTGTGTTTTTTTTTGAATATTGATAAATCTTTTTTTTTTAAGAGATAATAATTTGTTTTTGTTCTTTCTATAGTTTTAAGTTAAAAAATGGTTAGACGATACATCCAGACACAAGAATTTTGTCTTTTGTGTGGTTGTTTTTTGTTTTGTTTTTTGTAAAATGTAGTTACGTTTTTCGTTGACTGATCTATCGAAATCCAGTTTCTTAACCTCCTATTTTTGCGACGGAGGACACCATCAAGACACCACTGAGGTTATATTTTCCTATTGTCATCAAGGAAAAATAGGTACAATAGGTACATTTTTGGAAAACGTACCTATTGCCTGGGTTTATAATTTCATATTGTCATTGAGGACATCAAGACACCACTGAGTTTATATTTTCCTATTGTCAATCGCATATAATCCTTCACATGCTGTTATCAAACAGTTCGTGGTAACGAACTGTAGTAAGGAGTGACCCGACTCAATAGTAACCGAAACTCTAAAAAGCAGAATTTTGATACCAATAGTTACATCAAAGGAATTGCATTTTCATGCTGATTTTAAATATATAAGTTTCAGTCTTACCCATCAAAAGTTATGAGGCTGAGAAAATTTGCCTTATTTTGGAAAATAGGTGGAAACACCCGCTAAAAGTCATAGGATATTAACGAAAATCACACCGTCAGATTCAGCGTATTAGAGAACCCTACTGTAGAAGTTTCAAGCTCCTATGTACAAAAATGTGGAATTTTGTATTTTTTGCCAGAAGACAGATCACGGATGCGTGTTTATTTGTTTGTTTGCTTTTTTTTCCCCAGGGGTGATTGCATCTACCCAATGGTCCTAGAATGTCGCATTACTCCGTAAATGAAAGGGGCTACTCCCTCCTCAGCGCCCTGCTCTTTACGCTAAATATTTTTACTGTTTTAAAAAGTAGAGTTGAGAGAAAGAGTCAAACTTTAATGTAAAGAGCAGGGCGGTGAGGTTGGAACAGCCCCTTTCATGTACGGAGTAATTTCTGTTCGTTTCAAGTTTTAATGTCACTCCTTACTTTCAGTTAAAAAAACTTTTTTTTTATTTAATGCCGGGAAGAATCGTTCGTTGCTGGCATTGTTTACAGGCAAAATAGCAAGTAGCTTCGTCAGTTTTAACCCTGCGGAACAGGCAATTGGGATGTCGGAAAAAAATAGTGATATTAGCCAACTGGCAAATTTTGATCCATCTTAGATTTTTTATTAAAAAATAAAGCAAAAATGGCCAAAAAAATAAAACTAGCGTTATGCTAAAAAAGGAAAAAATGATGCGAGAGCTTGCTCAAGGCTTGTCACTAAGAAACAATCAAAATGTTTCCGATGAGACTTTTTCAGAACATGCAATCGGGAGGTCGGATAAAATTCCAATAGCATTGAAAATATCTAGTTTTGAAGAATCACATTCTGAAAGATTAGCAATTTAGCAAGAGAAAGCAAGGATTCTAGGGCATTGTCATTATCACCGAGAATCACTGGATAATGATACAATACCCATTCGTCTTTTGTTAATTCGACAACATATGAACTTGAAGGGCTGAATGCAAATAAAGCGTCGAGAATACGCAAATTTTTCATTAAGCATCGGTCCATCTTGCTCGTGAAACGGTCTATTACCTAAAAGTACAGAAATTTACCGAGGTCTGATTGAACTAGCTGACTGATGTCGTGTTTACCAGATGTATTTTAAAAAAAAACAGTCTTTGAAACCAATAGAAATGGCTAGACTTCTGTTACTCCAAGCACTGCTTTTAGATTTTGGAGACTTTGATTCCTGGATACCGTGTTAACTCAAGAATTTGGATATATTTTTTCTTAAGGTTCTCAATTCGTTATCATTTTTCAGCTTCTGGAGTTTATCATATGTTCCAGAAATAGAGTGGATTGCGTAAAACTAGCGAGCCTGGGCAGTCCTCTCAAGCTCCAAGATTTTTTGCCCGCTAATTTACTGGGATTCCGCAAATCGTTCACATCGAGTGTTGCTGCATGATTTCAATACGTAAAGACTTTGCAGCACAAAGAACAATTCTGAAAGCTAATTGGTGCTTTTCAGGCAGTCAGCCAAAACATAATTTAATCTAAGAATGCGACAGTGTACAGGAACTGCATGAGGCACCTTCTCCCTGACCTGGATTACGTAAAACTAGCGAGCTTGGGTGGTCCTCTGTAGCTCCAAGACTTTGTGCCCGCTAATTTACTGGGATTCCGCAAATAGTTCACATCGAATGTTGCTGCATGATTTCAATACATAAAGACTTTGCAGCACAAAGAACAATTCTGAAAGCTAATTGGTGCTTTTCTGGCAGTCAGCCAAAACATAATTTAATCTAAGGATGTGACAGTGTACATAAACTGCATGAGGCACCTTCTCCCTGACCTCCTGACCTGGATGACGTAAAACTAGCGAGCTTGGGCGGTCTTCTATAGCTCCAAGACTTTTTGCCCGCTAATTTACTGGGATTCCACAAATAGTTCACATCGAGTGTTGCTGCATGATTTCAATACATAAAGACTTTGCAGCACAAAGAACAATTCTGAAAACTAATTGGTGTTTTTCAGGCAGTCAGCCAAAACATAATTTAATCTAAGGATGGTACAGTATACATAAACTGCATGAGGCACCATCTCCCTGACCTTTGTTAGAATTCAGTTAAATTCCCCCACACATAATGGATGCACCTTCACAACATCGGGCAACAGGTAAATCTATGCTAAGCATTTTTATAGCTTCACAAAACGAGGTGGATAAGCTTTCGGCGACTAATTTTTGTAAATGATAACCGTCGAATGGTCGCCCCACTACTCTTCTGTTTGATATACCCTAGCTCGCTAGTTTCTTTATCTACCGATTCTGTTTAATTGTTCCTTTCTAGATACATCTTCTGTTTTGTGGACGACAATAGAGCAGTAATTTGATGATTTTACTTCTGATATAGTTCCCCGAATGACATTCCAATCAGTGTAACTGAACCATTTTGGTACTGATGGTTGCAATAGTGAGAATATCGGAACTGTAACTTGGCCTTCAGCTTGCCTTCAACTTTAGATATTTGCTCCATCAGTTCAATGATATTACCCCAGTTTGGGGATTTTTCTGATTCGTCAAAACCTCTTATTGCAAGACCCTGACGGCCAAGAAACCAAACAGTGTGAAAATATACTTCAAGTGATCTCTATTTTTTTAGATTTCTTAAGATCTGGAGAGAAAATTAAAAATTCTAGTTCCCTTTTTGAGTGACCAGAAAGATTAAAGGGCAACTAGCCTACCTCCTACCCTTTTTTCCAAAGTCACCTGGTAAAACATTTCGAAAAATCTATTTTGCTAAGCATAGTTAAAAGGTTCAATGACTATGCCTCTGGGGATGACATGACCGCCCGGGGCCCCAGGGAAAAGGGCTGTAAGTTATGAAGTTCACCCATTGTCTGCAAATCGTACCTGATATTGGGAAGTATACAGACATTTTTGACAGGGAAAATTTTCTACGGGGAAAGGGGGGGGGAGAGATTTCCGCGGGAAGAATTTTCTGTAGGGAGGGATGTCTCTGGGACTGAGCTTTCCAGGAAAAATTTTACTCAAGAGGAATTTAATTGAATTCATATATGAAATTCTTTTATTTGTCAAAATTTTCTTTGGCGACTTATTTATTCATGTGCACATGTTCCGAGGAAATATCAGGGAGAAATTTTCAGGGAATTATCTGTGGGATTTTCTTCTGTAAGGGAAGGGGAGGTGCATTTTCCGAGAAAGAAATTATCCAAGGGTAAATCTTCCACAGGAGGAACCTTCCACTGTGAGGGGGGGGGGGCTTCCGGAAAAAACTTTCTATGGAAGGAGATGTCTCTGGCATGATTTAAAAACTACTGCAAATAATATAAAAACAGTTTTCTTTCAAATGAAAATAGATTAAGATAAATTTTCCAGGCGGAATTGTCAACTAAAAGTTTCCCAGGCGTTGTTTGCAGCAATTTTCTAAGAATGGGGGAGGTGAATTTTCTGATATTTTTTGTAAAACGCACACAAATTAAATAGAAAATAAGCTTTTTCTACTGAAACCCAGGAGCAATATTAAAACTTAAAACGAACAGAACTTATTCCGTACATGAATAAATGAATGACTGTATTTAAAGCCATTTTTTAGGCCGCATACATGCATATACAACATCAAACAGCCTAAAAACTAGATCATGTAACACTCGACTTTCAAAAATAAGACCTTTCCAGACAAAATTTCCCACTGCTACTATATTTACTTTCGACGTCGACTTCGAAATTCCAAGTAAGTATACCACATATGCTATGATCCAAATATAAAATTTTTATCAATATTGTTTTTATTTCAAATAGTAGAGATAATTTCACTGAAACAAACTGTTCGTGGCATTGAACAATAAATAAAAACGACCTTCGTCCCAGATGAAACTTAAGAAAAAATACAAGTTTCAAAACAACGAATTTCCAAAAAGAATTACTTTTTTGTTGATGCCAAGAATTTTAAATATTCAGGCTTTGAAGGTACCAATGAAAAGTTCCTACCTTAAAAACAAAAACTGAATAACTTTAAAAGAAAATGAAAACCCCAAATGAGATGGGGCATGCAAAACTTTCAAATTGCGCATGTTTGAATACCTTTGAATAGAGGTTGCAGCCCTTTTTCTTAAAACGAGAATTGACAGTTATTGACATGAATAAAAAAAGCAAGTGTCCTCCCTCTACCCTCTGCTCCTCTGATTGGAACTAGTAACCATAAAAATTAAAACGGATATCGGGTGGGATCGTCTACAAATAAGCTAAAAAATTAACTTTTTCAACTGAAACCAAGGAGCAATATTAAAACCAACAAAATTTATTGTTCATATGAGGGAGCTAACCGCTTCTCAATACCTCACTCATTACGCTAAAGTTTGACTTTTTGTCCCAATTCTTTTTAGAATGACTCTTAAAGCACATGGGCCGTTTAATTAGAATAAGGATTTTTTAAAGTACTTATAAACACGACTTTGAAGAGCGTGGTTTTGAGCAGCGGTTAGCCTCCGTCATGTACGGAGTTTTTCGGTTTGTTTTAATTTCTTATGTTGTTCCTTACTTTAAGTCGAAAGAATTTGTTTTTTTTTAATATATGAAGGAGCTACAGTGAAATTTTGACAGAATTCATCCGAAAGATTCCTTTTGGAAAATTTCAGTACTCCCAAGTAAAATTCCCTCATCTTCCACTGAAAACTCATTCTGAAATTACTTGGTTGCATACATAGGTTTATTTAGGGGGATCCGTATTTAAAAAATGACAAATAATCCTAAAATAGAAAGAAATAAAAAGGAGATTCTGGAAATTGGTGGGTGTGAAAGTTATTTCTTATCATTAATATATACTTTATTATGAGTTATTTCACTACCAGTATTAGTAACTTCTTTTGACAAGGGGCTGAACTACCCAAATATTAAAAAAGAACCCAGGAATACAGGCAAAACTAATTCCACTAAAAGGGTATACGTAAACAGTGAATTAGGAGTGTAATGTGTTTGTGTGACATGAAAAATTTCAAGTTAGCTGTAACCTTAACTTATCATTAATATTGATTGACAAATTCTTTGGCCATTATTTTCTAGTTAATTATTATTGAGCAATTCTTATTCAGAATTTAGAAAGTGATTTGTTTTGTAAAATTTGGAAAAGGTCCTTAGAATATAGGCTTTGAGCATGGTACTTGTACAAAGTGCATTTTTATTTACCTTAAATAAAACCATAGTAGAAAAAAGATTTTGTTTCATATTTACCCCCCCCCCCTGAACAATTTCTTTGATATTAGTGTCCTTTCTAAGAACCCCACCTATTTTTTCACAAATAGCAGCTTTTAAATGTGCCTGACCCTGCTTACTCTAAATGCGAAATTTCCCAAAATCTCCAAACATCTGACACATATTTTAGGGAACCTATGCCCCTATCTATGATAAAAAAAATTTATAAACGATAATATAGTAAAAGTTTCATGATTTCAATTAATTTGTTAGTGACACACTTTTAATTTTGAATCTACTAATTTGACTCTATTTTCTATGCTTCGATTTACTGTTTAAATAAAATAAAATTAAACGTACCAATACTTTTACACAGTAAATATCCTTATATCCCTTACAATATCAGTAGTACCATTAGTCACCTCTTTAAGATAGGGACTGAATGGTCCAAGCTGTGGGAATAAGAACTGAAAGACCCGGTGCATCTGCGCATTTCTTAAGGTACCAGTTGCATCTTTACACTTGCTCTCCGCAGGTTAACATTTTCTGTTATTAACAAGTGTAAATTCCTTCCGCAAAAATGAGCTATTCTATTAGTTCCGGAATAAAATAAAAAATAAGGAGCTCGAAGAGGAGGTTTTGTGTTCATACGAATACTAAAACAGAGTTGTAGCCTACCTGTTAGATGAAACTAATAAGAAACAAGTTTTTTTCAGCTGAAAGTAAGGAGCGACATTAAAACGAACAGAAATTATTCCGTGTATGTAAGGGGCTGTTCTCTCCTCAACGCCCCACTCTTTATGTTAAAGTTTGATTGTTTCTTTCAACTCCACTTTTTAAAACAGTAAAAAAACTATGACTGACATCTATGACTTTTAGCTGGTGTTTTCCCCTATTTTCTAAAATAAGACAAATTTTCTCAGGCTCGTAACTGTTGATTGGTAAGACCAAATGAAACTTATATATTTAAAATTAGCATAAAAATCCGGTTCTTCTGATGTATCTCTTAGTATCAAAATTCCTTGTCCTAGAGTTTCGTTTACTATTGAGCCGGGTCGCTCCTTACTACAGTTTGCTACCGCGAACTGTTTGACAAAACTTATATTTCATCAATCTAGTCAAAATCAAATTTGAAGAGACTAACATTCGAAAATCGTTTTTTTTTTATAATAACGGTAGCAGGAATCTACTCCCGGTGAAAAATATCCCTGTGTTTAAATTACCTCCCTCCCCCGCGACTGGTTGGTCTCGAATTACTTTGACTTATAAAAGAAGGACTAGAACTCTCAGTTTCTTATGTAATAAGCACCCTCTAAAGTATCCACAACCCTTAGGTGGAGGTAAGGAAGGAGAATTCGCCTCCTGTGCAGAGTAAATTTTCCTTTTTTTTTTTTAGTATTATCCTTTACTTCCATAATAACAGCGTAGACCAGATATATTCCCAGAAATTAAGAGGGATTAAATATCAATTTGAAATTTCTGATGCGTTTTTAAAGTTTTTTTTTGTACTCCGCCGCTGGAAAAAAACCCTCCAAACTAAAATTCTCGATACACCCCACCCAGGGTGATTATTTATAAATTCCTACCTCCTTTCTACCCTCGTCTCTCTCTTAGAACTGATTCCGTATTTCTAAGAAGGCTCAATGAGATTTAGGGTTTTGGCATTGAAATGATTCCTTTGCGGCATCTCCCTCCCTCCCTAACTGCCAAAAACGCCTAATTCTCAGGATCAAACCGAAGAATTCGTTGGGGACCAGGGTTTTTTGGGAGGGGGGAGTACAAACACTTTAAAAAACGCGTCAAAAACGTGAAATTGATTTGATCCCTATTGATTTTTGAAAATGTTTCTGGTGTACGCTGTTACTATGAAAGTGAAGAGTGACATTAAACCCCAAATGAGCAGAATGTATTTCTTGTAGGAGGGGGACTGTAGTTTCCTAATTTCTACCTCCACCCCATTATCATAAAATTTCGGAGGATGCTCATTCAATTAGAAATTGATAGTTCAAATCCTTTTTTTTTACAAGTTGAAAGTAATTGGAAACATACCAGCCACGAGACTTTATTTTCTGGGATGTGATTTTCCGCGGGGGGAGGATAAACGCCTTGAATCAATTAATAAGGGTGATACATGATTGGAACACATGGATGCGAAACAAATATCTCACCTGACCCCCCCCCCCCTAAAAAAATAACAGCCTCATTCAAATGGTTATTATATTAATCATATCTTAATTATATATTAATTAATCAAGATACTTTAGTTTGATTTAATTTGAACATAATTAAACAGCCGGTGTCTGACCATATCATGCAATATGTAAATAAGTGGAGTTATGACTTAAGTCAAAAGAACCTTATGTTCATGACTGAAAAATTGAGTTTTTTTTGTGTTTCGACCCCTCTCCCCCCGGTCGTACCAAATTTTATCTGAATCCCTCCTCGGCTTCTTAATTGACTGTAAATATGGACATGTGTGTGCCCGTAACCCCAAAACTTGGAAATACACATGAGAGGAACGCTGTGGGCCTAGCCTGTAAACCTAATTTATTTAAATTTTTCACACTTCTTATTCAGATTATCAAATAAATTGTGTTGTATTTTTGTCGTTAACAACATAGACTTATGGTTCTTCTATGGAAGACAGAAATAAAAAAAAATAGTGTAGCTCAGCTATATCTGGCATTTTTTTAGGAGGATGGGGGGGGGAATTTTGTAAGAAAAACGAAAATAATATCTGGTAAGATCGCTTATTGCAAATTCAAGCGGTGCTGTTATTTTGTTATAATAGTGTTTGCTGCAAAAGATCCATAATTCTACGATGTTACCTAATCGCCCTCCCCATCTCAAAACATTAGCCTGGCCTAAACTTAGGCTTTTCATGCACAAATCTTAGGTTTTTTTTTCAGTAGGCTAAGCCTTGTTTTTTCCTCGTGATAAAGGTGAAATTTTCATTTTAGGGTTGATTAGTTTGTACCAAATGTTGTTAGAAAGCTGAAAAAAGGCGCATTTGAATGAAAATGTTTCGTCTTATTGTCCTTTTCTAACATTTTCAAAGTTTTGCTTTGTATCATTTTTCCTTTTTTGGAGTAATGATCGAAGAAAACTAAACCTCATTTGACTCCAGCATAAAAAATCATTTAAGCATAACTCCAAAATTGAAACTTTTTTTTGGAATAATGACCGAAGAAAACTAAACTACATTTGACTCCAGCATAAGAAATCCTCTAAGCATAACTCCAAAATTGAAACTGACTTGATTTAAAGCAACAGCTTGTAACATCCAACTGTTAAGAAGATTACAAAACCAAGTACTTGAAATATTTCTTAATAGATACCCTGTCAAGATACAACTTAATAAGGGCTCAATTCTACTTCGATTGTCAATTAAACCTGAAATTAGAATAAATGTATATAGGTTTTGGACATGCATAAAGAACAGATGTGTTTCAATAGACTTATGTTGAAAGGCGGTTGGAACAAAGTTACCAAATTATAAAGTTATTGCCACTGCCTTACATTGTTCTTTCCTGCTTGCATTACTAAGCTTTACGTAAGTAAACAGGTTTATGATTGGTTAATATTTTTTGCCAGCCAATCATAAGACAGTTTAAATACATGAGCTTTATAACGTAGCTCATTCCCAGCCACATTGCTCTCGTTGCTCAGGAGGGAGGGGGATCACTCTAAAAGTATGTTTTTGTACAAAAAACGCAAGGTAATTCTGAAAACCACGAATGATTATTTACAAAAGCACAATAGAAAAAAAAATCATGTATTTTATTTTATCAGAGTATCAAAACTATCATTCCCAGGAAGACTGTAACTCTGCATAAGCCCTCAACCCTTCGAACAAAAAAATCAGGATGGTACCCTTTCCTGAGGGTGCTCATTCTATTACTTCTGTAGTTTTCAACTTAACTTGCGTGATTACCTATGACAAAATTGGAACTTCATAGAAATTAGAAGTGGAGTTCTACTTTCTTAGGTACTATTAATATGTAAATCTTATTACTTTACTATCTCTTGTTTAAACATGTAAATGAGATCCTGATTCTTTGTCTCTTTCTTATAGATAAAGATACTCAATTCAAGGAAAGTATTTATTCAAATGAAGTTAGAAACAGCTTCATTTGGCATACTGCCAGAGTAAGTTCTACAAAGAAATGGAGTATCTTTGGAAATAGAACGTTTCTTAGAATATTTAACCTTGGCTTAAACAGAGATTTTCCTCCAAAAAATATTGATTAAGCTATTTCGGGGCCATATTCAGGGTAGGGAGGAGTCCCCTGTTGAACATCACTAAATATTTCTCTGGTCACACAAATCAAAATAAAAAAGACTGTTTGTCCTAAAGAAAAATATTTCTTCATTTCGTAAATTAGTCCTAAAAATGCAGGTAAGAAAACATTTGAGATCCCTCCTCCAAAAAAATATGGTTTTGGTATCCCCCCAGACCGAATACTTTGGATACGGCCCTGTGCAACTGTAAATAATTCGGAATATGAAAACATAATGGTTTCTCCCTAGAACCCGCTCGAAAGAGAGGAAGAATGCAAATGAGAAAAAGAAAAATTCTTTTATGCAATTTTGATGCAAATTATAAGAAGAACAGGAAATTGTAAAGAGGTAAAAGAAAATATTGAAGTTTCAGAGAAGGGTAAAATGTAGCTCCTCATCTAAATCCACAAGTTCGCAAGCTTGATTTTGCTTAAAAATAACCATAAAAAGGTAACTTAGGGGAAAGGGGCAACTTTCATTTATCAAAATTAGAAATTGTAGAAACGCCTTCACATTATAAGATTTAAGAAGCTGTTGAAAAAAAAATTATTTTCATTATTTCAGAACAAAAACCTTTTCTGCTTGACTATTACTATCATGACGACTATATTCTTAGTAGAAAGTGGGATTCTTGAGAATTTCCAAACAATTATGATATCTTTACCTAATTCAACAAAATGACAGATTTATGAGACAAGATCATAAAACAAACGACCCTATTTGTCACTGGCTTTCCACTTTTTGCTTCTTTTCAGTTTTTCTTCCCCCCTGATGACTTTACTAAGAAATTGTCAAGAATGGCTACTTACAAATGATTTGAAACCTGAAACCCGTCCAAATTGAGCCTAGTAGTTTCACTGCAGACAAAGGAGTATCAGTTGACAAAAAAATTCCATGTAAATCACAACTAATGGAAAACTGATATTTTTAAATTTGGCACTCTGTATCCCTTCTCATCCCTTGACAAGTTTTGGAAAATTCTTCCCATAAATCTTGCTTCAAGGACAGTTCTTCTCACAGCAAAGCCATTTCTGCTTGTAGCAATTTTGCATAATTCAATGAACTGTTAAATCTTCTACAAGAAGACAGACAAAATATACACAGAGTTGAACAGTGAAAAAAAAAAAAAGAGGGAAGAGGAACAAAGAGGTAAATATATTGATATAGGGGAGAAAGGAAAAGCACCGTAATAGTACACCAATGTAATTAAAGCACACCTTTAATTACAGAGTTTTAGGGAAACCCTTTTTCCTTTTCTCTTTGCCTTTTCTGATTGGCCACATTCTCTCTGTGGAAGGTGTGAGAAAGTGGTAGAGGGAAGAAATACGTAAATACATTGAGACAGGGAGAAAGAGAAAACTATGTGACTGGTTTGAATAGATTTTACCATAGCAAAAAATAAGTCCTAAATTCTGGAATTTCAGGAAATATTGTACTTTTACCCAACGCTATTCATTAATTCATTTATTCATTAATGCTATTCATTAATCCATGCTTTTCAATGTTTTCGGTTTAATTCAGAAAATTATAGTTCTTATTTTTCTTATTTTTTAGCTTCTTATTATTTATTTCGTTCTTGTTTTGGATGATTCCATTTTTGTTCTATTTGCAAATGAATGTGCTTTGTCAGATTAATAAACATACACTGATATTTATTTCTTAAAATCTTAATACTTTTTGATTTATTAAAACTATAAAAGGGAAAATATTGGAAAAAAATTCAATAAAGTACAAATTGTGTTTTCTCCTTGAGAAGGCATAAGGATCTTAAGTTATATTCATGCTCGTTTTGACTCGGTTATTTATTGTAATTTCTGTTCGTTTTCAGTTTCATTTATTTCCTCTTACACCCATCCAGGGAATTACCATTTCCTTTAAATCTTTCTTTATGACATCCTCTCACCCTAATCTTGGATAATTTGCTTTCCGTTTAGCCTTAGATGGTTTGCTGAAAAAGAAAATCTTTGGCAATATGTCATCCGCAGAACGTGCCCTAGCCATCTCAACCTTTCTCTCATCAAACAGTTCGTGGTAACGAACTGTAAGTAAGGAGCGACCCGGCTCAATAGTAACCAAAACTCTAAAAAATGGAATTTTGATACCAATAGCTACATCAAAAGAATCGCATTTTAATGCTGGTTTTAAATATGTAAGTTTCATCAAGTTTAGTCTTACCAATCAAAAGTTACGAGCCTGAGAAAATTTGCGTTATTTTAGAAAATAGGGGGAAACGCCCCCTAAAAGTCATAGCATCTTAACGAAAATGACACCATCAGATTCAGCGTATCAGAGAACCCTACTGTAGAAGTTTCGAGCTCCTATCTACAAAAATGTGGAATTTTGCATTTTTTGCCAGAAGGCAGATCACGGATGCGTGTTTATTTGTTTTTTTGTTTTTTTGTTGTTTTTTTCCCAGGGGTGATCGTATCGACCCAGTTGTCCTAGAATGTTGCAAGAGGGCTCATTCTAACGGAAATGAAAAGTTCTAGTGCCCTTTTTAAGTGACCAAAAAAATTGGAGGGCACCTAGGCCCCCTCCCACGCTAATTATTTTCCCAAAGTCAACGGATCAAAATTCTGAGATAGCCATTTTATTCAGCGTAGTCGAAAAACCTTATAACTATGTCTTTGGGGACGACTTACTCCCCCACAATCCCCGTGGGAGGGGCAACAAGTTACAAACTTTGACCTGTGCTTACATATAGTAATGGTTATTGGGAAGTATACAGGCGTTTTCAGGAGGATTTTTTTGGTTTGGGGGAGGGGTTGAGAAGAGGGGGACATGCTGGGGGAACTTTCCTTCGAGAATTTGTAATGGGAGAAGAAAATTTCCATGAAGGGAGAGCAGGATTTACTAGTATTATTTAAAAAAAAAAACAATTAAAAAATAAAAGTGAAAAAGCTTTTTCAGCTGGAAGTAAGGAACAGCAATAAAACTTAAAACAAACAGAAATTATTACCCATATGAGGGGCTCACCTCCTTTTAATACCTCGCTCTTTACGCTAAAGTATTTTCAGTAATTTCAACTACTTATTCTACGGCTTTTGTGATTCAGGGGGTCATTCTTAATGAATTGGGATAAAATTTAAGCTTTAGTGTAAAGAGCGAGGTACTGACGATGGGGCGAATCCCCTCATATATGTAATAAAAACATGAGAATACAAAAGTTCTTTACGTAAGCTAATTTATAAGTTACGTAAATCTTTTACCAATAAAAAGATTCGTAAACAATTAAAAGTTCTAGTTGCCTTTTTAATTAACCAAAAAATCGGGGGGCAACTAGGCTTCGTCACCCGCTCTTTTTTTCTCAAAATCGTTCGATCAAAATTATGAGAAAGCCATTGAGCCAAAAAAAAAATATGCAAATTTCGTTTTGATTATTCCTCTGCGGAGAGCCAAAATCAAAACATGCATTGATTCAAAAACGTTCAGAAATTAAATAAAAAAAAACAAGTTTTTTTAACTGAAAGTAAGGAGCGACATTAAAACTTAAAACGCACAGAAATTACTTCGTATATGAAAGAGGCTGCTTCCTCATCAACGCCCCGCTCTTTACGCTAAAGTTTTTTACTTTTTAAAAAGAATTGAGAGAAAGAGTCAAACTTTAGCGTAAAGAGCGGGGCGTTGATGAGGAAGCAGCCTCTTTCATATACGAAGTAATTTCTGTGCGTTTTAAGTTTTAATGTTGCTTCTTACTTTCAGTTAAAAAAACTTGTTTTTTTTTATTTAATTATCAAACAGTTCGTGGTAACGAACTATAAGAAAGGAGTAACCCAGCTCAATAGTAACTGGAACACTAAAAAACGGAATTTTGATACGAATAGATACATCAAAAGGATTAAATTTCTCATGCAGAGTTCAAATATATAAATTACATCAGTTTTAGTCTTACCCATCCAAAGTTACGAGCCTGAGAAAATTTGCCTTATTTCCGAAAAAAGGGAAAAACACTCCCAAAAAAATCATGGAATCTTGATGAAAATTACACCATCAGATTCAGCGTATCAGAGAACCCAACAGTAAAGGTTTCAAGCTGCTATCTGCAAAAATTTGGATTTTTTTTGAAGATGAAAGATCACGGATGCGTGTTTATTTGTTTTCTTTTTTGGTTTTGTTTTTCCAGGGATGATCGTATTGACCCAGTGGTCTTAGAATATTGAGAGAAGGCTCACTCAAACGAAAATTAGAAGTCCTAGTACACTTTTTAAGTGACCAAAAGTATTGGAGGGAACTAGGCCCCTCCCACGCTCATTTTTTCCCAGAGTTACCGGATCAAAATTTTGAGAATGTCATTTTGCTAAGCATAGTCGAAAAATTATTATATGCTAGGGCCCCTGATAGTTAGGTTAGGGACCCCCTTGGAATTGTCTGTTAGGGCCCCTAGGGTTCCGGTTAAAATCATTGCTAGGCCTCCCCCCCAGTGGTTAGGTCATACTAATACTCCCGATGAAATGGGATGGTAGGGCCCCATTGGGATTGGATGCTAGCACCCCCGGTTGTTAGGTTAGGGCCTCCGTTGGAATTGACTGTTAGGGCCCCTCAGACCCCTGGTTAAAATACTTGCTAGGGCCCCCATACTATGCTCTGGTCAGATTAAGGCCCAAGATGAAATTGGATGCTAGGGCCCACTTTGTTTGGTTATATTAGGAGCTACTGCTGAAATAGTATGCTAGGGTCCCCCGATGGAATATACTGCTAGGGTCCGGCGTCTTGAAGGTCTCCCACTAGCAGGCCTTGAAGGTTTTTCCCTGGCTTTCATAGGTTTTTTAAGGATTTTTTATTAGGTAATAATCTTAGGAGTCCTGGAGTAAAGAAGCCAGGAAGGTTTTTTAAAGAACAATCTTAGAAATCCTGAAGTAAAGAAGTCCTGACTCTCGTATGTTTTAAAAATCAGAGAAACTATGACTTAAATCTTAGAAATCCTGGTGGTAAAGAAGCAAAGAATATTTTTTAAAGAAAAATCTTAGAAATCCTGAACCAAAGGCACGCAAGATTGTGTCGCCCTCAACTCCAAGTAAAAAACCGATACCTGCGTGTCTTAAAAACATTCCCTATGACGCGCATCTGCGTCGTGAGGGGGTTGCTGTTCAACTTAAGTTATTAAAGGAAGAAAAGAGTAGTGGATAAGGGGCCCGTTAAAGCTTAAACCCCCCTCAGTACTGATATATATGTGTCTTTAAGTTGTCACTTTCTATCTAACAACCGTTTTCCATTGTCCTTGATACTTGAACATGAGAGGGCTTGAAAGGCTTTTTCGCTTCTAGAAAAATTTGAAGTGAAAGTCTGTCAGAACCAAAAGCCTTTCAAAATAACAAATAGGTATCATTATTGTTCTAAATGATAGTTTTTGGTAACAGGATATAAAACGGGGATTTTTTTCTTTTTTATATTAAGCTCTTTTTACGAGGTGATAGCAAAAGTTTTGCTGCAATTGACAATAGCAAAAAAAGGATTCTAACCGCCAAAGTCAAATCCATAAATTCCCGGTAAATACAGTTACCTCAAGTATAAGGTGTAAGAAGACTATTAAAAATGAATAGTTGCTTGCATGAAGTGACTGTTTTGCAGGAAGTTATTGCCGGATAATCCCCCTAGTACCAAAGCCCCCTAATTAAAAAACAAATTATTTATGGTTTTTCAATTAAACAAATTTGCGAAACTTTTCTTAAAATAGGCATAAAATAAAATAAATATTAGGAGAGAGGTCCATGTCTCTGCCCTAGAATTTTGTATGCCTGGCATGCTCAGGCCCCTTCTCTGCGACCAATTCTTACAAATCGCTGCCCACAGGTCTCCCCATAAATTGGGGGAAGAGGAGTTTAATCAAGAATTGTAAAATCTCTTTTTCTGTCTTTATGCCTAAATCTTTCAAGTTCTACCTAAGTATAAGAGTCACCTGAAAGGTTTTCTGTTTTCTTGAGGAAAAGGAGGAGGGGTTTTCAAAAACAATTAACTGCCTTTTGCCAACAGAAGTATTTTTACATTGTGCAATAATTCGATTGTAAAGATGTTTTCCGTTGTGTAGCGACTATTGAAGGTAATACAAATTATGTTATTATAAAGATAAACTATATTTGGATACACGTGTTTCCATGTGAAGGATAACCTCCGTGTAAACGGTGATAATCGGTTGACATAAATCTTTGCTGCTAGCAAGCCTTGATGTTTTTCAGATACAGGCTAGCTTCATGACGGTGAACTAGCAGCAATTTTCTCGTGCTTGATGTCTTTTCTCTCGAGAAATAATCCTGACAAGAACATATGTTTATGACAAGAATGTTACAATATCTCAAAGCATGCCAGTCATCTTAGTGTTTATTGACAGAAAATTTCCAATTTTCCCTAATGTAGGCTAATTCTTGTTTAAATCTATTGCTGTTGATCAGACGTTTATTATTGATAATTTGTTATTATTTCGTTTGTTGCAATGGACTGGTGGCTTTTTCATAATATTAAATAAAAAAAACAAGTTTTTTAACTGAAAGTAAGGAGCGACATTAAAACTTAAAACGCACAGAAATTACTTCGTATATGAAAGAGGCTGCTTCCTCATCAACGCCTCGCTCTTTACGCTAAAGTTTGACTCTTTCTCTCAATTCTTCTTTTTAAAACAGCAAAAAACTTTAGCGAAAAGAGCGGGGCGTTGATGAGGAAGCAGCCTCTTTCATATACGAAGTAATTTCTGTGCGTTTTATGTTTTAATGTCGCTCCTTACTTTCAGTTAAAAAAATTTTTTTTTTATTTAATTTCTGAACGTTTTTGAATCAATGCATGTTTTGATTTTGGCTCTCCGCAGAGGAATAATCAAAACGAAATTTGCATTTTTTTTTTTTTGGCTCAATGGCTTTCTCATAATTTTGATCGAATGATTTTGAGAAAAACAGAGGGGGGGACGAAGCCTAGTTGCCCTCCGATTTTTTGGTTAATTAAAAAGGCAACTAGAACTTTTAATTTTTTACGAATCTTTTTATTGGTAAAAGATTTACGTAACTTATAAATTTGCTTACGTAAAGAACTTTTGTATTCTCATGTTTTTATTACATATGTGAGGGGATTCGCCCCATCGTCAGTACCTCGCTCTTTACACTAAAGCTTAAATTTTATCTCAATTCATTAAGAATGACCCCCTGAATCACAAAAGCCGTAGAATAAGCAGTTGAAATTACTAAAAATACTTTAGCGTAAAGAGCGAGGTATTAGAAGGAGGTGAGCCCCTCATATGGGTAATAATTTCTGTTTGTTTTAAGTTTTATTGCTGTTCCTTACTTCCAGCTGAAAAAGCTTTTTCACATTTATTTTTTAATTGTTTTTTTTTTTAAATAATGCTAGTAAATCCTGCTCTCCCTTCATGGAAATTTTCTTCTCCCATTACAAATTCTCGAAGGAAAGTTCCCCCAGCATATCCCCCTCTTCTCAACCCCTCCCCCAAACCAAAAAAAAATCCTCCTGAAAACGCCTGTATACTTCCCAATAACCATTACTATATGTAAGCACAGGTCAAAGTTTGTAACTTGTTGCCCCTCCCACGGGGACTGTGGGGGAGTAAGTCGTCCCCAAAGACATAGTTATAAGGTTTTTCGACTACGCTGAATAAAATGGCTATCTCAGAATTTTGATCCGTTGACTTTGGGAAAATAATTAGCGTGGGAGGGGGCCTAGGTGCCCTCCAATTTTTTTGGTCACTTAAAAAGGGCACTAGAACTTTTTATTTCCGTTAGAATGAGCCCTCTTGCAACATTCTAGGACAACTGGATCGATACGATCACCCCTGGGAAAAAAAAAAAAAAAAAAAAAAAAAAAAAAAAAAAAAAAAAAAAAAAAAAAAAAAAAAAACACGCATCCGTGATCTGACTTCTGGCAAAAAATGCAAAATTCCACATTTTTGTAGATAGGAGCTCGAAACTTCTACAGTAGGGTTCTCTGATACGCTGAATTTTTAGGGGGCGTTTCCCCCTATTTTCTAAAATAACGCAAATTTTCTCAGGCTCGTAACTTTTGATGGGTAAGACTAAACTTGATGAAACTTATATATTTAAGACCAACATTAAAATGCGCTTCTTATGATGTAACTATTGGTATCAAAATTCCATTTTTTAGAGTTTTGGTTACTATTGAGCCGGGTCGCTCCTTACTACAGTTCGTTACCACGAACTGTTTGAAATATTATTTCACGTGCTTGCCTGAACACAGTCGGAAAGGGATGCAGATTCCCAAGTAGTCGAAGGGGTGGATAGGAAGGAAGGGAGCTCACTTCATAATTAGCTATTACTAAATATTAAACACTCTACCCTCTCAACATCTCACCCTTTACGCTAAAGAGACCTTCTTTTTGCTTCAACAACGTATTCTCTTGCGTAAGAGGATTGCGATTAAACGTTTAAATATCTTAATATTTTATACACTTCTTAGGAAATAAAAGAGTATATTTATTTTCATTTAGTTTTCAGTGATGAATTTTCCAGTCAAAACATTTTGAAAGCTCATTGATAGGTAAAATACTTGCAATTACCAGTTGGCTATATCTTAAGCCAACTGGTAATTGCAATAAGCCAAAATTACCTTATATACCTTAAAAACGTTATAGCCAGTTGGCTATAACGTTTTTAAGTAAAGCTCTAGTCAAACTTTGACGCAAGGAATGGAACTTTGAAAGGGTAGTGGCCCGCTTATTGTTCAGAATTATGTTTTGTCCAATTTTAATTTAGCGTCACTTTTTACTTTCAGTTGATTTTTTAACTTTAATAGTTTTATGAAAAGGGACAAACCAGTTTACTAGGGAATGGGCTTGCCTCATAATCCCAAGGTGAGAATCTTTGTAGAATTAAAAGGCAGCAATCTTTCTTTCTAGGAAATGATGTTTGATAAAAAGCAGACGCAAAAAAATTGATAAAACGAGTTTATATTAAATTATTAATATAAAATTATCATAGGGATAAAAAATAAAACATTTTAGTTCATTTTATAGGAATGAATTTATTCAATGCACGAAGAGTTTGAAAATTCTGCGCAAATCTTGTTCACAAGTTCTTCAAAAGAGGCCCTAAGATCGAAATTAAATAAGAAATCCTTTGGAATTAAAGGACTTGATCTCGTTACGCTTCATTTTCGCGCATCATTACTTGAGACATTTTTCCATGCCTTTTGCTTTGACAGTTTTGATTAATTCAAAATCAAGTTTAATTTCTCATACCGCAATACATACCAAAAATTATTTCCTAGCTTTTCTCCTGTCGTTATATTTTTGCTTTAATTGCGTTTTTATAAAATTTAGTAACGACTAGGAATGTTTCAACGCCTTTGCCCTTTGAAATATCTCAATTAAACATTGGCATAATTATCTTTTTCTTCTTTAGTTTCAAGTCATAAGGTGGCAAATCAGCAATTTCAGTTGAATGAAGAAATTATGCATTAAATTAGATTCCTCCTTGCTTTTTATTCTTTACAAACTCTAAAATAACACGTTACTTATTCCATTATAATTCCCGAAATATCTAAATTACACAATAGCACAACCATCGTGTTATCCTTTAGTTTTAAGTCACACTTTCCTTTGCAGCTCAATGTAATTTTTATTGTTTTATGCCTTGCTGTTCAGATTCATTTGTCATCTTATATACTTCTGCATGCATCATAGATTTTAAAAACGCCTGGTTAAGAAATTAAGCCGTAAATTCTTTGGAGACGCCATAATAAAATTTCTTCATTCTAAGTTGAAAAATCAGCAATTTCAATGGAATTAAGTATTTACGTTGTGAATTCAATTCGTCCTTCTTGTTTATGCTTCATAGACTCAAATAGGCTAAACCAACGCGTTCCTTCATTCCACAGTAATTTTGCTCTGTTTCCTAACCGCGGATTTCGTTGTGCAGCATTTTCGTTCAGAATTCAATGTGACTTTTATGTTTCTTGTTCCATGCCTTTTCTTTAGATATTCAGAGTAATTTGCCTTCTTGTGTAATTTTTGTGTAATCATGTATAATAGATACTAAAAATGAAACATCCACTTTTGGGAGAAAAATGATGTAATTGTTGCTCATGAAATCTATATAAATTTGACGTCACTCACATTGACTTACTTAGACTTAAGTCTCCTGCCGGGCACTGCTCGGCGTAGAGAGTGACGTCTGCCTCCTCCACCCGCTTCTGTCCATGGCGAGTATTTGCTCTTCGCCCTGTCTGATGTTTGCCATCGCCAAGAACTCGGCAGGCTGTCGGACCAATGTTTCTTCGGTCGGCCGTGAGGTCGCTTCCAACCAACTTTGATAGGGTCGAAGTCATAGATCATCTTTGTGGGTAGATGTGGTGGCATTCGAAGCAGATGCCCGAACCATCGTAAGGTTCGCTTGGCTGCTTAAGTCGAAAACCAAGACTGTTTTGTGAGCTGCAGAAGCTTTTCATTGCTGACGAAGTCGGACCATCGTAGGCCCTCAATCCTCCTCAGGCTCTTTGCATGAAATACGTCTATTTTCTTGAGGGTTACAGCTGATGCTTGCCATGTCTCAGCTCCGTAAAACATCACAGAGCCGACTAGAGCGTTGAAGATCCGCAGTTTCGTTGTGCGACTGATATTTGGTTTTCGCCAGAGGTGACGATTCAGTCTACCCATGACAGAAGACGCTTTAGATAATCTTGCCTGCAGCTCGAGGAGAAGTGAGCTATTTGAAGAAATTACGGAGCCCAGGTAGGTGAAGTCTTTAACAACCTCGATGCTAGTGGTGCTGTCCAGGCTAACTGGAGAGTTAACAGCAGGAGAAGACGGGTCTATGGCCAGAATTTTAATTTTGTTCCAGTTTGTATGCAGTTCTACTTTGGCAGCCTCTTCTCGCAGAATTCGGAGTGCTTCCAGCAGCTACTCCATAGAGTCCGCCAGAATGGCCAAGTCATCGGCAAAATCGACATCAGTGGTGGTATGATCTCCGAATTTGAGTCCAAAGCTGAGACGTGAAGTGGTTTTTGTCATAACGTAATCTATGATGACATTGAACAGCTCTGGGGCCACTGCACATCCTTGGCGCACCCCTGTCGTGATTTGAAAGAACGGGCTGCGCCGACCATTTACTTGTACACAGCTCTCCGTCCCATGGTGCAGCGCCTTGAGAAGTCTGCAATATTTCTCGGGTAGGCCAGTCAACTCTAGAATCCGCCAAAGAGCTTTTCGATCGATTGAGTCAAATGCAGCACGGAAGTCAACGAAGGCAATAAATGCTTTCTGTCGGAACTCTGTGGTCTTCTCTACTATTTGTCGAATCGTGAAAATCTGCTCGATGGTTCAACGATCCGACATAAAACCAGCTTCCTCCGGTCGCCGGATTTTTCGAATGATGCTCCGACATCGATCCAGCAGGATCATTGAAAACAGTTTGCCAGGGACTGACAGTAGGGTTATTCCCCGGTAGTTGGAGCAGTCGCTTCTCGAGCCTTTTCTCTTCCATAAGGGGATGATGACACCCTTCCGCCAATCCTCGGGGATTATCTCTGTTTGCCAAATTGTAGAGAACAGGGTGTGTAGAAACAGGAGCATTGCAGGACCTCCATACTTTAGCAGCTCTGAGTTTAAGCCACAGATACCAGCAGCTTTATTATTCTTGAGTCTTTTTACTGCATGTCCAATTTCTGAGGGGCTGAAAGGCTCATCTGGAGGAACATCTGTTCCAGGTCTTTGACTGCAAAGTTGGCTGGGACTATTTTTAGGAGGTGCAGACGGACCAGTATTGCTGAGGATCGAACAGAAGTGGTCCTTCCACCGCTCAAGACAAGAACCTTCGTCAGAGAGAAGTGCACCATCCCTGGATAGGACGAGACCCAAGGTGGGAGTTTTATTTTCAGTGAGGTCTCGGAGATGCTTGAATAGGCTACCCATATCTTTCTTTTTTGCAGCTAGCTCAATTTCATCGGCTTTCCTTGCAACAAAATGGGTTCTATCCCGGTGAATGAGTCTGTTCCGCACTCCATTGAGCCTCCGATATGTGGTCATGTCCCCAAGAAGTCTTGCCTTCCGTCTTTGCTCTATGACTTAAAGTGTTTCATTAGTTAGCCACGAGTTTTTTCATTGTACTCCGTTTTGTTCCATGCGAAAAATACGGGTAATAAATATTTTACTTACTTACTATAGGCCAACAAATTTTTGTTACTGATTTGTTTTATTTTGAGCCAGTTCTTACCGATCATGTGTTATGCCACGATTCCCAGTGTTTCCCAAGAAAATACTGGGAACGATAAGTGAGCCCGAGTGAGTCAAAAGATGCTATAAGCACCTGATGTTTTCAAATTATTTGCAATATTTTGTTAATGGCTAAAGGGACGGAATTGTAACTCTGACGAATTATTAGAATTATTGATTGGCCTTTAAATTCATCCAGTTCTTCAAAATACTTCGCGTGCAACAAATCTGGAATGGGTGGGGTATGGAGTTGAAACATTGAGCAGCTTTTGGGCAAATGCTTAGAGGAGGATGGATTCAAAATTAGTTAAGGGGGAAGCGGCTTAGTAGTTTTTTCTCCAATTTGGACAAAAAATCATTATAATCTAGTATGAGACTTAAAATTTATGCATGATCAAGTAGAGAGATAAATTAGAAAACACAATGTGCCGCCAGGTTAACACATGATCTTTCTGTATTATCTCAAGAACAGATGTGTGCCGCCAGGTTATCTCATGACCTTTCTGCATTATCTTAGGAACAGATATGTGCCGCCAGGTTATCACATAGTCTTTCTGTATTATCTCAGGAATAGATTCGTTAAAAGTTAAAGATAAGTCAAAGTTAGTTAAAAGTTAAGGGGGTTGTCCTTCTAAATCCAAAGACACAATATGAATCAAGGTTGTCATAGTGTGCATACCTTAGGGGGATGAAGGGGGAAATGTGCATCGAGGTTCTCATGGTGTGTATCAGTTATGGGGATGAAGGGAAAACTTTAAGGTACTGTTGTAGAGAGGAAGGTGAGGTTGAAAAAGTGAGATTTAAATTTGGGGTTTGGAGAGGAGGAAAAATTTCTGTTTTCATGTTATACAAAAATTACGTTTTGTACTATAATATCTTCTTTGACTTTTAATCTATGCTCGGTAAAGCTGTTCGATCCTAAAATTTTATATTGAGTGAGGTCTTATGGATTGTTTACTAGGCCAAGATTCTGATAGTTTCCCAAGAATGTACTCAAGAAACGACATGTGTGCCTGAACAAATCAAAGAGCGCTATGCGCAACTAGTCTTCCAACTTTTTTAGTATACATCAGGGGTTGTTTAGGAGGTCGCACTGAAACTTTAAAGGAGTATTAGAATATCAGCGATTAAAGTTGATTTCCAACTTTTGACTTGGGGACCGGGCTGTGCAAATAGACAAACAATGCACTTATTCAGGTCCTCTAAAAATTATGTCTGGGATTTCATCAGAACGGCTTTGGGAATGATATTAAAACTTTTAGGCACTGATGGAGAAAAAAGGGCGGAGAATGAGGCAAGAAAAATTCAACTTTAGTTCTAGGGGGGGCGAGAGAGAGAGGGTAATTTTTGTCTGCAGTCCATACATATATGAGGTTTTTGCACTATATGCTCCCATGAGACTTATAATTCATGCACGGTTAATCAGGAAGATAGATCAAAAGACACTATATGATAGAAGATTATCAAAATACAGCATATACAATGTGTCGAGAAAAAACACGGTATTGAAACTTCTAGGGACTGTTAATAAAGGCATGGAATGGACTCTGTATTGCGGTCTGAGAAAAATGGTGGAGCTAAATCAAAAGCCTCTATATACAGGTTATCAAAAAGCTATATCTGCTGTATCTCAGGAACGAAAATAAATGGCGTAAAGCATCCAGTTTGGGCGCTTGGGGGATATTGGGCGGGAAGGATGTGAAGTATAATTTTAAATTTTCACTTGGGCGGAGGAGGAAAGATGCTTAGCAAGGAAACTAAATTTGCCCGAAAAATGCAGTTATATTGATTTTTTGGCGCAAAATATTTGTTGTGGTTTTTTCATGCTGATCGGCTTTAAAATTTCGGGCTAAAAAGAAATCTAAATGAAAAATTTAAACTAAAGGAACATCAATCAGGAAACAAATCTGTTTTTATTTGTAAATGAGATTAAAATACATATATATATAAGGAAACAAGCAGTTTCAATAAAATGAAGATGATCGCTTAGTATTAATCTATACCTAATTTTATAATAGGATTGGGTCAGGATGGCCTTAGCCCTATATTTTTTTTTTTTTTTTTTTTTTTTTTTTTTTTTTTTTTTTTTTTTTTTTTTTTTTATCTTTCTAAATGCTATTCAAGAACCTTGTTTGCACAACATCTTAAAGTATATTAAAATGAATCAAAAATTGCATCTAAAATATAAATAACTACGCAAAATTTTAATTTTCAAGTATCAAAGAAAAACTTTAAAAGTATTTCTTTTATCGACTAATAAAGAAAATGTCAATTAGAAACGAAAAATTTAATTTAAAAGAATTTCCATAAATGAAATTTTCAATGAGAAGTAAAGAGGTACTTAGAAGAAGACGAGAAGAAATTAACCAATATCATACCTCAAACTTACAACTCACAGAAATTATTTCAATGAAATTAAATGCTCGAAATAAAAAGTGTTTTCAGTAAAGCTCAAATGAAGCAATGGAATTCGAAAGACTAAAGGTGCCTTAAGCCTAGTCCTTTTTGTGGTAATTTCTATTCGTTTTAAGTTTAAAATATTATATAACTATATTTCTGCTTGTATTTGGCTCAATATAGCTCTTTCTGTTACTTTAAAGAATTTTATTTGGGAATTTTTTTTATTTAATCTATTACTTATATACAAAAAAAATCAAACAAGCTATTTTGAAGAAACCTGAATGATAAACTAGCTTTCACATGCGAACTAACGTGGACCGTGATGCAAAGGTAAAGATCCCGTGATACTCTACCCTTTACCAGGAGTGTTGTGTGGGGTTAGGAACTAATCATTCAGCACTTCCTGTGTTTTACCCTAGGATCCCTAGGTACCCAGTTGAAGCGGGGTGAACTTTTGGCTTGTCTTACAGGGAAAAGTCACTAACCCTCGCCTTGAACCAAAAAAGAGCCACCACCCAGATGTGTGCCATTGACTATTTGCTTGTGAGCTTGGTGTTACAACCATTCGCCCAGGACGGATTTTGCAGTAACCAAAAGTATGGACCTCTCAAACCTTGATAAGATAGATTTTCAGGAGCAATCCGTAAGAACAAGAAAAGTAGGCAGGTCGATAAATGGACAAATGATAGATAATAAAAGTAGGTGGCATGAATTAGATAAGCAATTCCATAACAGTTCAAATAGGACTTCTTTACTGCCTAAACTATTCAGTTTAACTTTTAAATATGGTAATGTTAATAATCCCGGAAGTGATGATTTTCTGTCACCCGTGGAGGGCCAATTTGATTTATATAAACACGATGGAGATAAATTACAGTGGTAAAAAAATAAATAATCTGACCCAGCCAAAGAAAGCAGCAAGACGCACAGGTATTTGGAGCATAAATAGTGATGTTTCAAAATCTTGACTTGCTTGACAGGGTACGAAGATTTTGAAATTCGTATGCTTCTTTATCGGGATGATTTATTTTCCTCGGTTCAAAGACTCAAAACAGCAAGGTACAATACTTCATTGATACTACTGGAGCGATATATGTTTCCGTTTGTTGTTTACACTGAAAATTAAATAAGTATCTTTTAGTGTTATAGTGCCGCTAGGTGCCGGTTCTGGGTTTATTTTAGGGGTTTTTTTCACCTTTGCTGATAATTAAATTAACATCGTTTGTCTTATTAATTAATACCAGCTCTGAGAAGAAAATTTGCCCTAGCCAAGTCATATTCACATAAGTAAAAAGGTCAACAATTATGAATGACGTGCGTTTTTCGTCTAACAAAAAATCGCTTCTTGGGATTTTTTCGTTGAACTTTTTCTTTGAAAACATCTACCTTTAGCCCATTTGAATTAGTGGTGGGAATGAATTACAACCTTTTAAGGTAATATTATGATTTTTCTTCTCTACTTTGTCATAGGTAGGGTAGTAGCACCTGTGAACAGAAAAGTAGGTTCCATGGGCTAATGATTTTTTTTTCCTTTTCCCCAGGCCGAATTGTAAGGAAAGGATGGTCTTAGAAACTTCAGAGAAGACTCTTTCAATTGGATATCGAAACTTTTAGCATCCTTTTTAAGAATCCAAAGTGACTGGAGCGTAAGGAACCCCTTCCCGTGCTTTTTTGTATCCCACTTTTATGTACTTAGTACTTAGGTCCTCCCACGCCTGAGGGCGCATAAGGCAGCAACAGTGGTTCGCCACGACGACCTGTCCTGAGCCTTCGACCAAAGCTCCTCCATCGAAGACCTCGCCAGCTTCGCCTCCTTCTCTAACATCCTGCCAACTGTCATTTTGGGTCTCCCTGACTTGCGGAGGCCGGGGGGTATCCAACACCATATGTCATGAGGTAGCCTTCCATCACCCATTCGCACCATGTGCCCCCAATACATCCATCGTCGCTTTCTAATGGTATCAAGGATGGGGGTATGATTTGTTATGGTATAAATCTCATCATTTCTTATTCTCTCAGTCCAATGTATATTCAAAATATATCTTAGGCAGTTATTATCGAATGCCCATAGTCGTTTTCCTAGTTGCGCAGTGATACTCCAAGTTTCACAACCATATGTAAGGACGGAGAGGACATTGCTATTATAAATTCTGAGTTTTAGCTTCTGGGAATATTTACTATTTATCCAAACATTTCTGAGACAATTGAAGGCAGAGCCAGCCAATGCTATTCGGCACAAAATTTCTCTTTCAGGATTGGCATCTTGCGTAAGAATGCTGCCTAGATATTTGAACTCACTCACTACTTCAATTTCCTCATTGTTGACCAAAAGTCCCTCAGCTAAGTCAGGAATGACTGCATTTGACATTGATTTAGTCTTGTTAGCGTTTATGGAGAGTCCAACAGCATTTGCCACACGCTCAAGTTCATTTATATTGTGTTGTATATCTTCTGATTCGTGAGCGAAAAGTGCAATATCGTCCCCAAAAACACCATCATGGAGGGTTCTTAGTGGGTTTAATTGTAGACCCCCACTGAAGCTACATCCACGAAGTACAAAATCTATGACTATGGCAAATAACGGTGGCGATAGAATACAGCCCTGCCTTACACCCGACTGAAGGGTAAACCAGTCCGTTAGGCCACCCTCGGTTTGTACTGCACACTTAATATCGAGGTAAAGCGCTTTAATTATATTTACAATTTTAATCGGGATCCCGTAATGTATTAAGATTTTCCACATGGTCTCGCGGTGTATCGAGTCGAAGGCCTTGAGAAAGTCAATAAATACTACGAGTAATTGAACCTGCCATTCGTTAGATTCTTCGAGCAGGATTCTCAGGCTAAATATTAGGTCACAATACGATCTGTTTTGGCGGAATCCATGTTGTTCATCTCTCAGAACTTTCTCCACTTTACTTTGAATTCTACTGAGAATAATTTGGCACAAAACCTTGCTGCCTACTGATTGTAAAGCGATGCCTCTCCAATTATCACATTTAGTCTTTTGTCCTTTTTTGAAGAGTTTTATAATTACTGCCTTTGACCATTCACTCGGGACTTTTTCATCTTCCCAAATACGTGACAAAAGTTCAAACATGGGCACTGCTAGGGCGCTTCTACCACATTTCAACAGTTCTGGGGGTACGCCATCGTTACCGGCTGCCTTTCCGTTTTTCAAAGTCATTAGAGCATCTTTTACTTCACTCAGCAAGAGAGGTCCGGAATATATTCCAAGATCAAACAGTGTTTCTTCAGGGATATTTAAAAAAGTCGTGGGAGGCACCTGATTTAGTACCTCGGTGAAATGTTCCATCCAACGTCGGTTTATGTCATCCGTCTGGGTTAATAAGATGCCTTCTTTGTTTTCAACTTGGGTTGAAGAAGCCTTCGAAATACCCGCAAGCTCCTTCGTTATAGCGTACACAGTACGACTATCTCCTCGCCTGGCGGCTACTTCAGCCTGATAAGCCATAGTTTCGAGGAACACCCTCTTAT
The DNA here is from genome assembly GCF_032884065.1 of Artemia franciscana. Taxonomy (NCBI): domain Eukaryota; kingdom Metazoa; phylum Arthropoda; class Branchiopoda; order Anostraca; family Artemiidae; genus Artemia; species Artemia franciscana. The sequence goes on from NC_088881.1 coordinate 10,055,230, forward strand.
CATTCCTTGTCCGTGTTTTGACTTGTTTATTGAGACGCTTATACTGCGCTTTTAAATCATCAAGATATTCTCTAGTGCATGTCCTATTATGCTCATGTCTATCTACGAGAATTTTGGCTTCTGCCCTTTGATCAATGATATCCCAGGTACTTTCAGATATCCACTGCTCTTTCTTCTTCCTGCTATATCCCACAACTTCTTGTGCCACTTTTTTCAGGGACTCGACGATCTTTTCCCATTGATTATCAATTGACAACTCGTCCCTTAGCATGGAAAATTTATTTGACAAAGTAGATGTATACTTTTGTAATACATAAGGGTCCTGCAGCTTTCTTACATTAAACCTTTTTACTGACCGCTGGGGCTTTATGACAGTTTTCAGTTTCAGCTTAAACTTAGCAACAACAAGTTGATGGTCGGAATAGCAGTCGGCACCTCGAAAGGTCCTAACATCCTCTAAACAACGTCGCCTGTGCTTGGCAATTAAAATATGGTCTATTTCATTTCTTGTTACACCATCAGGCGAGTTCCAAGTATATTTATGTATTTGTTTATGAGGGAACCATGATGCGCCAACGATAAGTTCATGATTCGCACAAAAGTCAATTAAACGTACACCATTATCATTGATTTCCCCCAGTCCATGCCTACCAAGGATAGCTGGGGCATAGGAGGCATCACTTCCAACTTTAGCGTTAAAGTCCCCACACAAAGTCACAATATCATGCCGATGCGCTTTAGCAACAACATTTGACAACACGTGATAAAAATCATCCTTAGTCTGATCAACGGTATCATTGGTTGGGGCATACACAACAATAACTCTCAATTTGGCCTGAGAAGTGGCAAAGCAAGCACGAAGGATTCGCTCGTTAATAGGTTCCCAGTCCACTAGGCATTTTTTGGCCCGACTACTTAATGCCATTCCAACACCTGCCTCTTTTCTAGTTTCAAGTCCAGAATACAAAATATGGTATGTTTCACTATTCAAAGTACCAAAACCGGTAAGTCTGGTCTCAGAGAGTCCAGCAATGTCAATACGGAATTTATCAAGGGTCTTCATAACACTGTTGAGTTTTCCTGGCTGTGTTTCTTGATCAACTGTTCTAGCATTCCAGTATCCAATACGAAAACACTCGGTCGTTTTCAAGAATCCTGTCCGGGGGCGTGCGTTAGTCATCATCAAAGAAGAAGTCAATCCGAGGCTATCTATTGCTGTTTCTTGAGTAATCAGTTTTACGGTGGTGGGTTACTAGCCCTCCGACCAACCCTCCTCCTTCTTCCAGGCTTGGGACTGGCTGTTTAACAGGGAGTTAAACAGGTTCATTTTGTTCAAAATAGTCAAAAGATTAAACAAATGTGCATCCCAGGATGACCAGACCCCCTAACCCCTGGAGCGACGGCCATAATTTATGTAAGTTGACTATTGATTGTATATAGGTTTTATCGTACAAAAAGGGGGAAGGGAGCAAGTTTAAACCTTAGGATCCAAAACTTTTTGCTCATAGTTTTCACAGTTATGTCTAGGGGAATAAAATGGCAAACACCAAAAACAAGAAGAACAATAAGGAATTATTTAAGACAGTGGGAAACAAATTAGAATGAATATTTCGGCCCTATGTCCAAGGGCCGTCCTCAGCAATACAAATAAGAAAAAAAACTTAGGATAGGATAAAATCAATAAAACCAAAGTGAACAGTTTTTCAAAACAGTCCTTACCTCAGCGAAGTTCAACCAGGACTGAAAAGTAAAATTGTTATGAAATGAGGCAATTCAATAAAATGAAAGAAAATGATTTAAAAACAGATTTTAATGCCAGCCTTGCTTTTTTCGCTCCTTATCTTATAGGTCTATTTGTGACAGGTTCTGTGTTAATATCTATTGTTTTTTTCTTAATATTTTGTAATATTTTGACCTTACAAAATATTTTAAGAAACCAATAGATATTAACGCAAAACCTGTCACAAATAGACCTATAAGATCAGCAGCGAAAAAAGCTAGGCTGGCATTAAAAACCTGTTTTTAAATCATTTTCTTTCATTTCATTGAATTGCCTCGTTATCTTTCAGTCCTGGTTGAAATTCGCTGAGGTAAGGATGCTGGGACTGTTTTGAAAAACTGTTCACTTTAGTTTTATTGATTTTATCCTATCGTAAGTTGTTTTTTTTTTCTTATTTGTATTGCTGAGGACGGCCCTTGGACATAGGGCCGAAATATTCATTCTAATTTGTTTCCCACTGTCTAAAAAAAATTCCCTATTATTCTTCTTATTTTTAGTGTTTGTGATGGAAAGGCAGTGTGGTCTTCGTCGTTATTTAGGAATAGAATGGAGGAGCATAAAGGGTCGGGAAATGAACTAAAAAAACTTTTTGCTCCCGGTTAGTTGTATTTCGAGCAAACTCTTGTGAATCCTTCGCAATGGCGAAATTCCCGCAGGTTCCAAATGAATACTTAGGAAACGATACGTGTAATAGAGCAAACCAAAAGATGCTATGTGCACTTGGTTTTTCAAATTACTCACAATATCTCTGGAATTGCTTAAGGGACCGAGTTGAACATTTGAGTGAATATTGAAGAGGGGAGAAGGGTTAAATAGAAATACATTACAATGATATAGGGAGTATGGGAACCAGAGATCCATCCTAACCATTCCAGCACACTGGAGGGCCAACGCAAGGGCCTTAGTAGTCAAGAAATGTCCATAATCCAATACAATACAATAAACGAGGAGGAGGAAGGAAGCAGATACTGAACAACGATTTAAAGAAAAAGATTGATTTAAATCAAAACACCAAGAAGCATTCAGATTATCCAGATAGCGTATCTACAATATCCTGGAAAATGAAACAGGCAATTGAAAAGGGAAACGGAAAATTAGTGCCCCTTCAAGCTTTAAAATTGATTGGAAGGCAACCAGCCTGCCTTTAGTGCCCTTATTTTCTATCCTTCCCCCCAAAACCCCAAAGACATGTGATTGAAATCTTAGAGACAGCCATTTTGTTCAACATAGTCGAAATACTCAAAATACTTACCCCTGGGGATCACATCACTGTCATCAAGTTGAACATTCAAGTGAAAATTTGACGGGGGGGTCAAATAGAAAGACAATAGAATGTCCCAAGTACTAAAGGATCCAGAAATTGAACCCAGCTGTATCAGCCCACTATAGAGCCGACGCAGGGATCATAGAAATCAGTAAGTATTGTTAATCCATTACAGTGTAATAAACAACCAGGGGGAAGGAAATAGATACTGAACGATGATTTAAAGAAAAAGATTGAGTTATATCAAAAGAGCAATGAGCATTTATATTATCCATACACCGTATGTGCAATATCCAAGAAAATGAAACAGGCTATTGAAATGGGAAACAGGATATCTAGTGCCCTTGCTTTTTATAACGGAAAGGGGGGGGGGCATGTTTGATCTTGTGTGTCTGATTAGCTCAATACTTTCAAATATAATTATTTAGGCTAAAACGCCGCAAATACTTGGGATTAAAGGGGAGCTCAGGGGGCCTGGAAGTCCACAAAGATGTGTTTTGTTCCTCATTACTAGCTTCAAAAAAACATAGTGTGGAAACGACAATGTCAAATCTTTTTAGTATTTTTAGAATGACTTGAAGGACAGGGATAAAATTTGAGGGTGTATGATACAGGGGGGAGGATAAAATAGATTTTGTGATTCAACTAAGGGGGGTATGGGTAGATTATAAGGGGAAAAGGCTTTTGGAAGGAAAATATGATTATTTTAATTCTAATGCAAACAATTCGAATTCTATTTTTGAGTTGAGTATTTCAGCCAATAAAGAGACATCTATTAAAATTAAAAACGAGAAGAATTTGAATCAGGAAATAAATGTTGCTGTATGATTCCTGACTTGCTATTTTGATTTAATTTAAAAAAAAAACAAAGCTTTTTTTAAAATGATCTCAAAATGTAATTATTTAAACAAGCAAGTAGTCTCAAAAACATATTATATAATAATATTCTTAAAGTAGAATTGAAGGTCAATGTTTATCTATATTGAAGTTTGTAACAGGATGGGGGTTATGATGGCTTCAATCCTATGAAAGGCCAGTAATTGTGTAGATTTTCAGTCCGTTTGAATAATATCTTTTCTTCAATCTGCCCAAAATATAGTACAGCGGCTATTAAAATGCGTTAGAAAATTCAAATAGCAAAAAAAAAACTGGATTTTTAAGCTAAAAACCACAAAAAAACACTTTGCAGATAATACGTTTAGGAACCAATAAAAAGATAATCTCAACTAAACCGAGCATAAATCAATTAATATAAACACCAAAAAAAGCAAAAAAAGAAAAATTATGAGTTATATTAAATTGGAGACGAGCAGAAATAAAGTTATATAATATTTCAAATGTAAAAAAATACTGTTTTAAGTAAAACAAGACCTAAGTGAACAAAAATTGTAATGGAAAACTCAGACAAACAAAAGACACACAGAAACCACGCGTAGAGATAATGCCCCCGACGCCATTTAAAGGCTAGAACATCATTTCTACTTCACTTAAACAGTGCAGAAATTGCACTTTAGTGAATACCAGTTTTGATTTGTTTGAAGGTCACGATTTGTAAACGGTTATGAAAATAAGAAAATTCATTTCCCCTTACAGCAACAACGAGAAAAATCCACTTGCAATTGTTTTCCTTATTGTTCCCAACTTTTTTTTGGAAACTAGTCATGCTTCTAATTAAAAGTTGGCCCTAGAATAGTTTACTTCTCTACAAAATTATCTAGAAAAGTAAGTGATTAAATTGTATTCACTTGATTTTGGGAACAGTTCAGAGACCTCCTACTACGTGCCAGTTCAGAGTAAATAATGTGCTGTTATAGGTGGTAAAATACACAGACTTGACTTTATTTGAAAGATCTCCGAAGGAAAACTTCCCAGGATTTTTTTTTTTTGTGTCAATAGTTGGAACTTGATTTAACAAGTTAGCGGTTCACACCTATCTTTGGATAGAGAACTACTTTGGAAAAAGCCGTCCTGGCTAAGTGGTTGGTGCGCTGGTGTGAAAATTATTTGTCCAAGGAGGACGGACTTAATCCCAGTTGTCACCTGTTATTTTTTTGGGATGGGGGTCAGTGGTGTGACTTTGAAAGCTCAGCCAGAGTCGATCCAGCTCTAAATGGGTCCCTGGAGAAATTTGGAGAAGGTAAGCAGGAAGGGTGTGTGAAAACACAGGATGGTTGGCCCCAGCCCCCCCCCCCATTGCACTTCCTGACTGAAGGGCCATGAAAGGGATATCAGCACAAACGGTTTGGACCTTAATGGTCTAGTGCCGTCTTACTTACTTACTTTTTACTTTACTATGGAAGGACCAGGTTGAAAAGGAAGTGTAATCAAAATGGCCAGTCAATATTCAACAAAATTGTAACGTGCAGAAAAAACTATTTGGAGTCTTAAACCATATACCCAAGGAAATTTGTACAAAGCCGCTATTGAATTCAACATTTTTTATGCAATGCTTGTATCGGTGTCAACACTGAATAAAAAGAATTTTGTAAAAAAGCTCGTTTTTCATTCGACAAATTCTTATGGTTTTAATTACTAAAGCACGTAAAGTCTGGTAAAATTTGAAGAAAAATAACTTTTTGAAAAAACTTGCTTATATTCAACGAATTTTTAAGGTTTTGATTACCAAAGCTGGTAAAATCCGGTATAAAAGAATTAAGTAAAAAAGTTGGGTTCCATTCAACGAATTTTTATGGTTATAATTACCAAACCCGGTAAAATGCGGTTTTAATTTACCGGTTTCAATCCGATTTTATCCAATTTTTACCAATTTCAATTCGGTTTTCCCCGGATTCAATCTGGTGTTGTCTTTTTTTCAGTTTCAATCTGGTAAAAATGCAATAATAATGAATTTAGCACGCTGCTTTGCTGTTTTGCTGCTGTTTTACTGTTTTGCTGTTTTGCTGCTGTTTTACTGTTTTGCTTTGCTGTTTTGCTGCTTTTGCTGCTGTTTTACTGTTTTACTGTTTTGCTGTTTTGCTTTGCTGTTCTGCTGCTTTTGCTGCTGTTTTACTGTTTTGCTGTTTTGCTGCTTTGCTGGTGAGAGCCAAGCTCCCACCAGATATCTAACCAAAGGCTAGTCTGATTACTGGCCGCCATTAGAAAATTCAAACAACAGCAAATTAAATTAGCATACGAATTATACAGATTTTCAGGTGTAATATATATATATTCGGTAATTCGTTTTCTATTCCAAAATATGTAAACGAAATTCATAAGACTTTGCTCAAACATCCAATATATGAAGTAGTATGAGGCATTCTCTAAGTGATCATGCCGATCTTCTGATTGTGCTGATCATGCTGATCTTAATGATCTTCTTCTAAGTGGAAAAAAAGTTTCCTAATTACAAACTAACCACAAATAGTCATTGGTCATATATCAGGGCTGTATCCCTGTTTCTTTGGCAGGGGGGGGGGAATTGTATTGTTTTGGAGGAGGCCAGGGGGTACAAAAACTTCAAAGCCCATTAAAATTGCTATATGCATTTAATAAGTTTCTACAGTCGGCCTAACATTTTTTTGGGGGGGGGGGTTCAAAGGCCCTAACCCCCACGCTCTAAAAACGGCCTTGGTTGATTTAAACTGAGTTCATTTTATTTCGAATTGATAAAAGCGGTCGTTCAACTTGAAATTGTGGTAATTGTTGGATATCATAGCACAGGATCCACTGCATTATCTGATTAATATCCTTTTATTTCAATATATTCTTTTCACATAAATTCAGTTTCGTTGCTCTTTAAATGCATTGATAGTAAATTCTTTCAGTTCTACTTTAAGAAGTAACGTTTGTTTTTTAATATTTTTGTTTTTTTTTTTTTTTACCTTTTATTTCGCAATTTTTAATTTGATGCTTCAGTTTCTCTTGATATGACTCATTTTGATTAATTTGTGAGTTCACTATTGGGCTAAATACAGTTTTTGACTGGTTTGAATCAAGTAAGTTTGAAAGGTCCGTTCTTCCCAGATTGGTCGTAGTTTTTTATCGTTTTAGTTCTATAAATATTAGTCAGTCTTATTGGAGTTGGATTCACTTTGAGTTGATGTTTTGTATTTTGCCTTGTTTTCGCTCAATAATGAGTATTTCCTATCTATTCAATCAATCAATCAATATTTATTAATTCAAATTAAAAATATACAAAAACAATATTATGCCCCAACAGAGAGCAGAGCTCGTAAGGCTGGGGCTTAAGAGAGATTATTCCTTAACTCGAGTAAGAATAGGGACAGGTGGCTGGAGCTGACTGGTATCTTGGTTAGCGATCCCAGAGAGAGGGAAAACATCATAAAGGTAGTTTATTTCCGAAGTATGGCTGGGAAGTTACAGGCTAAAGACAGTAGCCTCTGGTAAGTTTAAGGTGAGTTCTTAGTGCCGTATTGAGAAAGCTTTCTTCACTAGGCCCGTACAGTATCGTACGGTAGTATAGATTGGAATTTGGTACCCAAATTTAACAATGTGGGAATCTAGCAGATACAAACACCTAAAAGTGACTAATAAACTTTGTTCCATTATCTTTTTGAGTGTAAACCTTGTGAAAATGAAACGTTTAAAGAAGTAAATTAAAGTACAACAGCTTCCGGACTCTAACATAAAAATGCTTAACTAGCAGGGTAAAGAATAAGTTACACCAACCACGGGATGAGGTCTGCTGGACCCCAGATTTCAAAATTTCGAGAAAAATACTGTTTTAAATTTATTGTAACTTCCCTTACAAAACATTCAGATATTTCAGTTAGAAATAGCACCACAGAAAAAATATTTTCATTCGGGGCATAGGAACTATGCATGTTCCATACACAATTTCATACACTTATTTTTTTGGCCCGAACAGCAAGTGTACTTGAATTTCTGTCCTTGCTTCGAGGGGAAATGATACAAAAACCTTTTTGGTAATTGAAACCAGAAGAAAATGTCTGGGGAACATTCTCAGCTAAAATTTTTGTAAGGTTGTCGATCAAATCCCGCCATGCTCGGTGGATTGCTTAGAGGGTTGATCTGATCCCAAGATGCGACTCAATGACGGATCGTCCTAGTTCTATGAGCATGTTTTTTTGGGTCAAGCTTTATTTTTAATGAGTATTTAGTAGCTAAGAATGACGTTACCAGTGTCTCCAGCTATATCCATCATCGCATGCCACGCCACAATGGAGCATCATCTCCTGAGGTGGTTAGTCGTGTATGTGAAGCACTTTTGGTCTGGAGAATCCGCTTCAATTTGTGTTGTGTTGTTCGTCAAAATTATTAATGATCACTGGTTTACTACTTTCTTGTTCAATTGCTGCTAGAGAGTTCATATATGAAGCAAGGATAACTTATTTGTTTTACTTCAGGACATACGACACCACGGTCAGATGATCTCTAAATCCCAAGATGGCCGATTTGAGATCCCTTTTATGACTAGCTAATATGACCCTTTTATGACTGAAATTGAGTAGGATTACTCTTTTGTTCTTTTTCACCATGCCAACGAAGGTCATTCCCAAGGGTCTAGGTGTTTAAAAAAGTTTTATGGAAGAGAAACATTTGTCGGCTGTGATGATGTAGTCCAAACAGTTTAAGCAGTCGATTTGACAGTTCACGTTTGAACTGGAGCATATTGTATCTCAACCATAGATTTTCCTTTCAAGTGTAGGCAAAGGCGTTAGATATGTTGGATTAATTTGAGTCCACTAGGCTTGGAAGCATGATTCCTTGAAATCCTGATTCCTTACTTGTCCAGCTTAGAAATACTTTACACCTTCAATTTGCACTGTTGTCAAAATGCAATTATCAAAATGCAATTATCATTTCATCAATCGTCAAGTACTTCCCTTGTCATTAAATTTCTTTGAATTTAGCGATGAAGAGGTCAAAAACCTATTTGATGTGACCTGTAGGTCCACCTCTTTTGTGACCTTTGCGCTTATCATTGCACAGAAGACAGTTTTTCGAATGTTAGAATCCTTTCAGGCTCATTTTAGCTCAGAAAATGTCTCTCCCAGCTTCATTAGCTGCAAAAACACCATTGCAATATTCCCTATCCAACTTGAATGCTCCGAATAGATACAAAACGACCCAAAAGGGATCACAGACATTTGTTTGTAGACGTTTGCTTGTCTGCAGATGGCTTGTGCTTGTCTTTGCTTGGCTTTCTTGCGGCTTTCAGGGGGCTCAGACTTATTCGACTTAGTTTTCCTGTCTTTACCAGTGAAGAAGGGCTTGTTGCCATTGTTCACTGTTTTTTGTTTAATTCACTCAGGTAGAAAAATATTTTCCTTGTTTTAATCTTAATGTCTCTCGTCTGCCTGTTTGTTATCTTCTTCGCTTGCACTGTCTAGCGAACTGTCATTACTGAGGTCAGTCCTCCTGTTGACGAAGTCTGGATGGTTCCCGTTAACCTCACAGTTTGTTGGGTCTTCATCTTTGTCTTCTAAAACGGAGAAGATATCCTCTTCTATATGAGTCCTTGGCTTGTTCGTGGAATCACTCTGGCTCATCAGTCCCTTCGTAGGAGACCTGATTCTAGCTATAAATGTTTTTTTCCTATTCTTCTTATCATCTTCTATCATCTACGGGATTAGTCACTGATTTACATAAAGATATTGGGTGATCTGATGATATTAATTTCGAAAAGACAATCAGTAGTTGTGATAAAGTCAACTTCACTTCTTAAAAAAAATAGGAGCAACAAACAAACTTTAAAAACTAATTAAAAATAGAATATCTAGTGTCCCAATAAGTAAACAATAACAAAAGGGAAAAGAGGAAACAGGAGGAGGATATCCACTTATTGAACAGATCGAATATGTAGAGAAAAACAGTTTATCTGTAATTTTAGCAGGTAATTTCATGGGTAAAAATGGGGACTTGTATTGTGACCGATGGTGGGTGAAAGGTGAGCTCCAACGGAAGAAAAATGACTAACAAACTCAAACTGGTCAGAAGGCTATAGAGAGCCCTATTGAAAAGAAATAAAGAAAAATTTGTTCTCCCTACCTCAAGGGATACCAATTTAATACAAGGATATAAGGAAGTTGGCAAATAAGGGACTTGTCATCATTGAAAATAATTCTTAGGCATAATTTTGGGCTGATCTGACAAAAATATGATCCGGGATGAATAATTGGGGGAGGGAGTGGAGGTGGTAATGGGTGTACTAAGAATGAAGCTCGAATTTACTTCCTGAAAACAGTCTTTTTAGCTTTAGCCTCCTTCATATTGGGAATGGGAAATCAAAAGGAAAAATGGGGGGTTTCTTTGAAGAGTTACAATACTATCCAACCCCCTTCTGCAAAAGCAACGCCTAAAGAAAGGCTCAGTTAACTTTCTCCTATAACATAGGATTATCAGAAATATTGCTTGTTTTCCAATGTGTTATTTTCCCTTTCCTTGTTTGTAGATGTAGCATACAACTGAGTATCAATTAATCAGAACCTTACGTTAACACATAAGAAATGTCTTTCACCAACTAGTGTAATTTAACATCAGTAAAAAAAAAATTTTAACACTTATTTCTCCACTCACCAGTAGAATTTACACTATGTAACATACTTTTTTTTCAGCAACTGCAGAAGATCAATTGTAAGTATAATTACATTTATCGGGATGCAGTTAAAATAGTTTTACACTCTTTTCAAAAATCTCAAAAGGCTAATAAAAATGCTTGAGGCTCTGTTCACTTACGTATAGTCTTTACAAATCAGTGAACAATACTAAATCCATGATAATGTTTAGATACTGGATGCGATTAAACTTAAAAGAAAGTGAGTATATGTAAATGAAACTGAAAAGGAACAGAAAACCTTAAAATGAACAGTAATTATCTTTTGTACAAGTGCGTCGAGGACTGACACGAATATGTGACTCTTTGTAATGATCCTTGATAGTGTTTAGATACTGGATACGATTAAACTTAAAAGAAAGCGAGTATATGTAAATGAAACTGAAAAGGAACAGAAAACCTTAAAATGAACAGTAATTATTTTTTGTACAAGTGCGTCGAGGGCTGACACGAATATGTGACTCTTTGTAATGATCCTTGATAGTGTTTAGATACTGGATACGATTAAACTTAAAAGAAAGCGAGTATATGTAAATGAAACTGAAAAGGAACAGAAAACCTTAAAATGAACAGTAATTATCTTTTGTACAAGTGCGTCGAGGACTGACACGAATATGTGACTCTTTGTAATGATCCTTGATAGTGTTTAGATACTGGATACGATTAAACTTAAAAGAAAGCGAGTATATGTAAATGAAACTGAAAAGGAACAGAAAACCTTAAAATGAACAGTAATTATCTTTTGTACAAGTGCGTCGAGGACTGACACGAATATGTGACTCTTTGTAATGATCCTTGATAGTGTTTAGATACTGGATACGATTAAACTTAAAAGAAAGCGAGTATATGTAAATGAAACTGAAAAGGAACAGAAAACCTTAAAATGAACAGTAATTATCTTTTGTACAAGTGCGTCGAGGACTGACACGAATATGTGACTCTTTGTAATGATCCTTGATAGTGTTTAGATACTGGATACGATTAAACTTAAAAGAAAGCGAGTATATGTAAATGAAACTGAAAAGGAACAGAAAACCTTAAAATGAACAGTAATTATTTTTTGTACAAGTGCGTCGAGGGCTGACACGAATATGTGACTCTTTGTAATGATCCTTGATAGTGTTTAGATACTGGATACGATTAAACTTAAAAGAAAGCGAGTATATGTAAATGAAACTGAAAAGGAACAGAAAACCTTAAAATGAACAGTAATTATTTTTTGTACAAGTGCGTCGAGGGCTGACACGAATATGTGACTCTTTGTAATGATCCTTGATAGTGTTTAGATACTGGATACGATTAAACTTAAAAGAAAGCGAGTATATGTAAATGAAACTGAAAAGGAACAGAAAACCTTAAAATGAACAGTAATTATTTTTTGTACAAGTGCGTCGAGGGCTGACACGAATATGTGACTCTTTGTAATGATCCTTGATAGTGTTTAGATACTGGATACGATTAAACTTAAAAGAAAGCGAGTATATGTAAATGAAACTGAAAAGGAACAGAAAACCTTAAAATGAACAGTAATTATCTTTTGTACAAGTGCGTCGAGGACTGACACGAATATGTGACTCTTTGTAATGATCCTTGATAGTGTTTAGATACTGGATACGATTAAACTTAAAAGAAAGCGAGTATATGTAAATGAAACTGAAAAGGAACAGAAAACCTTAAAATGAACAGTAATTATTTTTTGTACAAGTGCGTCGAGGGCTGACACGAATATGTGACTCTTTGTAATGATCCTTGATAGTGTTTAGATACTGGATACGATTAAACTTAAAAGAAAGCGAGTATATGTAAATGAAACTGAAAAGGAACAGAAAACCTTAAAATGAACAGTAATTATTTTTTGTACAAGTGCGTCGAGGGCTGACACGAATATGTGACTCTTTGTAATGATCCTTGATAGTGTTTAGATACTGGATACGATTAAACTTAAAAGAAAGCGAGTATATGTAAATGAAACTGAAAAGGAACAGAAAACCTTAAAATGAACAGTAATTATCTTTTGTACAAGTGCGTCGAGGACTGACACGAATATGTGACTCTTTGTAATGATCCTTGATAGTGTTTAGATACTGGATACGATTAAACTTAAAAGAAAGCGAGTATATGTAAATGAAACTGAAAAGGAACAGAAAACCTTAAAATGAACAGTAATTATTTTTTGTACAAGTGCGTCGAGGGCTGACACGAATATGTGACTCTTTGTAATGATCCTTGATAGTGTTTAGATACTGGATACGATTAAACTTAAAAGAAAGCGAGTATATGTAAATGAAACTGAAAAGGAACAGAAAACCTTAAAATGAACAGTAATTATTTTTTGTACAAGTGCGTCGAGGGCTGACACGAATATGTGACTCTTTGTAATGATCCTTGATAGTGTTTAGATACTGGATACGATTAAACTTAAAAGAAAGCGAGTATATGTAAATGAAACTGAAAAGGAACAGAAAACCTTAAAATGAACAGTAATTATTTTTTGTACAAGTGCGTCGAGGGCTGACACGAATATGTGACTCTTTGTAATGATCCTTGATAGTGTTTAGATACTGGATACGATTAAACTTAAAAGAAAGCGAGTATATGTAAATGAAACTGAAAAGGAACAGAAAACCTTAAAATGAACAGTAATTATTTTTTGTACAAGTGCGTCGAGGGCTGACACGAATATGTGACTCTTTGTAATGATCCTTGATAGTGTTTAGATACTGGATACGATTAAACTTAAAAGAAAGCGAGTATATGTAAATGAAACTGAAAAGGAACAGAAAACCTTAAAATGAACAGTAATTATTTTTCTTACAAGTGCGTCGAGGACTGACACGAATATGTGACTCTTTTTAGTGATTTAAAACAAACGCTTCAATACAAAAACCATGCTAAAAAACTTAATTTTTTATTGACAGCACTTTGAATACCTCCTAGGCCTCCAGTGGCACCCAAGGCATCAAAATGACACCACAAATTACACCTTATGTGTGAAGATGAAGTGATTTATTCCCATTCCCACTCTAGTTTATTGGAGTTTTGCTTGTGCAGGCTGCACAGATCTTTCTGGTAGGTCTGGCGCAGTGTATTTCTGGGTCTGTTACGGTCACTATTTCCTCGTATCTGATAACTTAAAGCGGCTTTTGGAGTCGTCCTTGGGGAGAAGATGTCTTAAATACCTTTATCATTGAACTCTGGGGATTTCAATGACTTAAGGTTGTCACGCAGCTTCACAGATAAGCTGTTTTTGTCGTCTGTGACAAGTGAGTATTCAATAAAACTCGGGGACACGAACTCTCCAAGAGTTTTCATCTATGCTTTCTTGTTTCAGGTGCCATTTAGTCAATCGATTCAGGGATTTTCATCAAACAGGATGTCAAATAAAAATTATTTTGACAAAATTCGTTTGCACCACCTCCCCAACTAGGTCTAGGCTTATATTGTTCTTATTTTAATCATGGATTTCTGCTAGGACATTCAGGTACAATACCTATATTAGTTACTTGCACCATGGAGTATACTGTTGTAGCTTAAAGTACATTAGAAAATATACGGCCAGGGTATCTTAAAAAGCTTGAATTACAACCATTTTGATATTACCTCAAACGCCTTCTACATCGTACACTATTTTACTCTTTCATTTTCAATTCCAGTGGTTTTAATTGCAATTAAACACAGTAAATAAACACGTGCTTTAAACTTAAGCTCTTCAGAAGTATAAAAATGACCCCGTCTTCTGGTCACACTTTCTTGGGATATTTTAGGTCGAGGGGTGGTTCAAGTGTTATAAAACAGGTGAATTTATATGAAAACTACAAAGAGTTACGACGAAATTCATAAACATTTCAATATTTCTGGGTGAGTCTAACATTGCGTCTACCAGCAGGCATGCAACAACAAATATATGTGCTATATCAGCTGGAAATATGGCAGCCCAAGTTAAGCTAGAGTCTTGGTCATTTGGACTAACATATCTGCCCTTACTACCGCTTAGTCGGTAACAGAAGGGTTGTCATGTTGCACGTACTTTAAATAAAAATTACGTGGCATTTCCAAGTTCAAGTTCTTTTACTCAATAAATACAAAAAAGACTATACTCCAAAACAATTCCAAAGGTCCCACAGACCCGTTAAATGGGAATAAAGAATAAAAACTACATATTAATGATTTGCAGGTTACTGTACTAGGCATAGACAAAATTAATAAGTTCTGCTCATACAAACCAATGCGCAAACGAAGACAACCGATCTCCGCATGACCTAACAGCAACAACAAAATCTCACATTATCATCGACATAAAAAACCAAGGCTAAATCAAACCAATAAAAGTCCAATTTAAAACAACAATATTTAGCAAATTTTACATTCCACTATTCTTCTCCATCCTTAATCATTTTTGAGGCTTTTTAAATCAATCAAGGGTATGGGAATTTCCTGTAATTCGAGGTTGATGGTGTTGCAGAGACCTCTGCCCTTCCCACCACTTTCATTTTATCACAAAGGTAGGCATGTTGCAGCTAGTTCAAGCCTGAATTACTCTGTAATTCGAGGACGAAAGTAGGCCTGTTACCGGTATAATGCGTTTTCCCTCAGACATTTTAGTAGAATGTAGAGCTACAGCACAATTTTACATTTGTCAATGAAGGACCAATTTAGGCCATTAGACCTTGTAAATCTCCTCCAGCTTCGAAGTACAAGGATAAATAGATTGTATCTTGTTTGAAGCAGAATAAACAAAAACTTTTCAACTAGGTTTGTGCATGAGAATGATGATGTTCGCGACACTCACCACTCCTCTAATACTTGCACTTATGTGGCCAGACCCACTTCAAGCTGATAAAATTAAGCAGCCTATTCTGAGGAGAACGACTTTTAAGCATGAACTGTAAGTGATGTTCATCTTACAGGAGATTAGCTACACAATTTTACCAAAAGGTTATTTGTCCCTTAAAATGTATTGGTAGTGATGTATTTCAGTATTGTGATATGTATTGTAACACCATTGTGATATGTATTGTGACAATATTGTGATATGTATTGTGACAATATTGTGATATATATAGGCCTATTGTGACAGTATTTTGATATATATTGTGACAGTATTGTGATATGTATTTTGACGGTATTGTGATATGTATTGTGATAGTATTGTGATATGTATTGTGATAGTATTATGATATATAGTGTGACAGTATTGTGATATGTTTTGTGACAGTGTTGTGATGTGTATTTCAGGGGCTCTTTATCTCTGTTATTGAAAGTGACTTTCGGACAAAAACCTAAAGCTTTTATCTTCATTGGCCTGTGATTGCATTATTATGATAATTGGTCTCCTTTTATCTATTTCCAATATGTTTACGAATAGACAAATCTGTCCCCAAAAAAGCAGCTATCCATCAATTATAAGTAATATTATATCCAGCAATTATATCCATCAATATCCATCAGTTATAAGTAATATAATGAGGTAGTTCCGCAGTTACTAGTAAAGAAACACAAAATCAAATTGTTTTTGTCACAAAATAAATCAGTAAAATCAAAGCTGTTAGTGTTTGAGGCAAACTAACACAGTCTCTTTGTGTTCTGTTCTTTTCTTTTTTCAGAGATAAAATTATATACTACACTGGGTTAGTTTTTCGTTTGTTTTATTTTTCAGCTAACTTGCATTGCATTAATATCTAATAAGTGCATTCAGAAAAGTAGTAAAACGGATTCGGTGTAAGAAAAAAATAGGTAATTTTTTGATCAAACTGAAAGAGTGCAGATGAAACCCATCTTTATCGATCGCTTCACCATTTTATTGAATAAAAAATTCTTGAGACACATGATTTTAGGAACTTCAAGGGATTGAAAGCTATAGTGTGTATTTGATGATGAAGGAATAATGTTGCCTCTTCAAAGCCACCCAAAGATCGCTGAGCCACTTCATACTGCCATACAACACAAATCAGCTTTTTTCTTGTTTTAGGTCTTATATCTTAGACAAAATATTTAAATTCAATGAGGTTTTTACTATCCACCAATTAAACTCATACACTAACATCTAGTGGCTTCCATAGTTTATATAAAGCTTAAGTTTAGAAAGGGCTCTACATCAATGACAAAGACAAATGCCCAATGACAAATGACAAAGAAAGACTCACACTTGAGTAAATTCTAACAGATACCTTTTTTCATAAGATCATGTCTGCTATGGAGTCAGAGTAATATTTTTATGTCATTTTTATGATTAATGCCAAGCCATCCAAAATTTCGAAATCTTCTCGATCGTTTAATTACTAGAAAAAAAGAAAAAGGAAACCTTTCATCAAACGGATGGGTAGGTACGTTATTACTACAAAAAAGTCCGAAGGTCAAAAAGAATTAAGTGGACAGCCGAAATAAGCACAAAAAAAGACAGAGGTAATTCCGGGGCACAGAGTCTCATTTGAACCAAACTCTAAAAACTTATGAAAACTAATTTTAAAGAACCATAAATATTTATATGTCTTATTTTTGAGAATGCATTGCGTCACTTTAATGTCCACTCCCATCTATACCATGATGGATAGATACACAGCCCATTGTATATAAATTCCTTTATTTTTTTTAAATAGCCCACTGTGTAGCACCCAATTGTTATTTGCAGCACCCAATAATATGATGCAAATAAATCGACCATAACAACAGGTAGGCTTTCTAAAATACAGTGAGAATATATATAGTGGTTGGCATATTTATCTGTCTGAGGGGGTGGGGTAAAGTGAAATAACGCACTTTTGGGAATGATATAGCAGTGTTTGTGATTTTTTAAATAGTAGCTGTCAGAACGTTTTACGGCTTTGCTTTAAATAAAAGCTTCAGCCCCAGTATATCAGAATTATCAGGCAAGATATAGAAGGCATTACGAGGGGTGGCTCCGTGCAAACCACAAGGTGTATATATAAGAGTTTCCACTTGTTTTATCACATCTGGCACACTTCCACCAAGCCACACCACGCTTTGTACACGTCTACTGTGGATAGCATGGCACATAACGTACTTGGCAGGCCCTCAAGGCATACTTCAGATATAAAAAGGGGACAAGCATTCTAATGAATAAAAATAGTTGGTGAAAGCAATAATTAGACCAGCTACGTAAACAAAAGTCACCTTTGCTCTTGTCCTGTTTTGGGAGTCCTACTATTCGGTGAATGCCACCATCGTTTTATGTATTATTATATACTTCTTTTGTCCTTTGATGGGTTTCCCCGTAAGGGTACCTACCCTTTTCCCTCTATAATATAAATTATATAATACATTCTATTTTCTCCCAAAATCTATTCATGCTTAGTGAAGTGTAGGCCAATATTTATGCGCAGGGCCACTAGGCTTGGGTCTAGGGGCGCAAAATGCTGAGGGGCGCAAAAAAACAATACTGAGCAATTTTTCTTAACGAAACTAAACTGATATGACTTATAGTCAAACTGCCAGGTGCAGTTTGCTGCTGCACTGCATATTCACAGAAAAGTGATTCTAAAACAAAGCAGGAATTCCGTAGCTGCTTATAAACTGTAGGATGTCTCCCAAGAACGGCGGCTGAGAGTGGCGTGTCACTTCTCTCTTTCAATACTGTCCGCTCGTCAAGCATCAGTTGCCTTCTGTAAAGGGCCTCCACTACCCCTGAATGTTCGGGGATCTCCCCGTAAGTCTGTGTATCTCCCCGAAAAAAATTGCTTGAATTTAGGGTCACCAAAACGCTCGGGAGCGTTGAAGCAACACTCCCTGATGGACTGATAAACGTATTGCCCCCTCCCTCTCAAAATAGTCAACAACACTCCTGTTACCGATTTGAAGCTTCTTCGTCAATGAAGTGAGAAAAAAAATGAAGTGAAGTCAATGAAGTGAAGTGAGTCCCAAATATCTTGAACAGATAAAAATCCATAGAGTCAAAACACAGTCTGCTAAACCAGTAGTGTCTCTGATTATTTTCTTTTTGTCTTTTCTTCTGTGAACACATTTAAGCCTTTTTCCCGTTTTTAAAGGTATAGGCAAAAATTTCATTTTTCATTTTAGTGATTTTAAGATTTTGTTTTATTTTATTATCCATGTGAAGCCTTCTAGTATTCTAAACTCATCCTGATCGGTCAATCAATGGAAAGGAAAAAAATGCCTTCCTTCGTAAAATAAAAAAAAACTAGTTTTTTTTAGCTGAAAGTAAGGAGCGACATTAAAACTTAAAACGAACAGAAATTACTCCGTATATGAATAGGGTTGTCCCCTCCGCAATCCCTCGCTCTTTACGCTAAAGCTTTTAATTGTTTTAGAAAGCAGAATAGTGGCAAAGAGTCAAACTTTAGCGTAAAGAGCGAGGGATTGCGCAGGGGAAAACCCATTCCATATATGAAGTAATTTCTGTTCGTTTTAAGTTTCAATGTCACTCCTTACTTTCAGTTAAAAAACCAGTTTTTTTATGTAATTTCTGAACTTTTTTGAATTAATGCATCTTTGGTTTTGGTTCTCCACACACGAATTATTAAAATGAAATTTGCATATTTATTCCTTTTCTGGCTAAATGGCTTTCTCTTAGTTTTGATCAGACGATTTTGAGAAATAAGGGGTGGGGAAGGAGGCTTATTCGCCCTGCAATTTTTTGGTTACATAAAAAGGCAACTATAAATTTCAATTTTTAACGAATGTTTTTATTAGTAAAAAATATACGTAACTTAAGAACTAACTTACGTAACAAACATTTATATTCTTAAATTTTTATTATGTATATGAGGGGGTTTGTACCCTCATTAATACCTCGCTCTTTACACTAAATCGTAAGTTTTGTCCCAATTCTTTAGAATAAATAGCTGTAGAATAAATAGTTGAAATTACTAAAAATACTATAGCATAAAGAGCGATGTATTTATCTCCTCCTAAATGCCTCGCTATTTATGCTAAAGCATTTTTAGAACCCCTCCTATGCGTAATAATCTCCGTTCGTTTTAAGTTTCAATGCTACTCCTTACTTTCAATTGAAAAAACTTTTCCATGTTTATTTTTTCATTGTTTTTTTTTATAGTAATTTTAGAAAATCCTGCACCCTTTTCATTGAATTTCTGTTCCCCATGACATATATCTCTAAGGAAAGATCCTCCCACATAGCCCCCTTCCCTCAACCCCACCCCCAAAACAAAAAAAAATCCCCCTGAAAACGTCTGTACACTTCCTAATAACCATTATTATATGTAAACACTGGTCGAAGTTTGTAACTTGCAGCCCCTCCCCCAGGGACTGTGGGGAGTAAGTCATTCCCAAAGACATAGTTATTATGGTTTTTGACTATGCGGAACAAAATGGCTATCTCAAAATTTTGATCCGTTGACCTTGGAGAATAAATTAGCGTGGGAGGGGGCCTAGGTGCCCTCCAATTTTTTGGTCACTTAAAAAGGGCATTAGAATGAGCCATCTTGCGGCATTCTAGGACCACTTCGTCGATACGATGCCCCCTGGGGAAAAGAAAAAAATAAACACACACCCGTGATTTGTCTTCTGGCAAAAAAAAATACAAAATTCCACATTTTTGTAGATAAGAGCTTGAAATTTTGTTATCGGTTCTCTGATACGCCGAATGCGATGGTGTGATTTTCGTTATGATTATATGACTTTTAGGGGGTATTTCCCCCTATTTTCCAAGATAAGGCAAATGTTCTCAGGCTCGTAACTCTTGATGACAAAGACTAAATTTGATAAAACTTATATATTTATATTCAGCATGAAAATACAATTCTTTTGATGTATATTTTAGCATCAAAATTCCATTTTTTAGAGTTTCGTTTACTATTGAGCCGGGTCGCTCCTTACTACAGTTCGTTACCACGGACTGTTTGATAGACGGATAGATAATTAATTGCTGTAAAAAAAGGAAATAATGGCCAACGAGTTTGAATTATAAAAGCACCAAGGACAGTTTCATGAAATCCAATTTTTTTTTTTTTTTTTACTTGGTTAAGTGGAAACTGAAAATACCATGTCTGTAAAAAGTATGAAAAGTCCAGAATTCAATTTTTACTCAAACAGACCCCCATATGCACTCATTAAGTTTTTGTTTGACAACAATGCTCAGTAGGCGATATCATAAAAAAACATCATAGACTCCGGGGAGAAACCACCCAAAAAGAAGAAATTAAAAATATGTGACATCAAATAGCTTAAGAAGAAGCTCTTCTGAAGGTCTTTTGGAATCAACTAATTTTAATGTTTTAATTAAAACTAATTTAATTTAATTAATTAGTTTTAACTAACTAATTTAATTTTAATGTTACGGAAAAAGGTATTGTCAAATTTAACAAAATGTGTTTGCTTGTTTTTTTCTTTACAGTTCAGCGTGACAATTCTGACAAAAATGTGGAACTGCCCTGACAACTTCACAATTTTGAAACAAAAGGAAAACCATAGAGAGTTATATTATTTAGGTATAAATCAGGTATAGTTTCCATGGTGGAAAAAATAATGGTTATTTTGCATCGTTGGTACTTTAAGTGAACTAAAACTCAATGCTTGATATATTGTACAGGTAAGTGGAAAGAGCTCATAAACTTTCATTCTATGTCAAAGAGCTGAGATAGAATGACTTTTGGACCTAAAGTTAGCCCCTTCCTCTTGTCAATTCCGTCTATTTTGTCTTTTTTATCTGCATTTTCTCATATTCAGTAATAAATAAGTTGATGCTTTTAAGTATTCTAAGCCGTTTCTAATATCTCCAATTTTTACAATTAGTTCTTTTTTCTTCCATTCTTGTTTAGCTAAACTATTTTTGCTTTTTTCTATTGATTTTATGTTTTTATATCATTTTGAAATGCGAATTAACTTCAACAATCCCCTTATGTTTGAGACCATGGAGCCCTGTGAGGAGGAAAGTCCGCAGAGGGGAATATTTTTACGAGTTTCACCATATCGATAAAGTGCATTATACAACCCCTCACCCCAAAAAAATATAGTTTTTTTACTTTTTATCAATTTTTGTGAAAAAAACAACGTACCCCTCTCCTCACAAAAATAAATTACCGTGGACTTTGAACTTATGTTTATTTCTTCAACGTGTTTGATTCTTTAAATTACAATTATGTTCTTCTTATTATCTTAACAAAGTTACACAGAACCTATTGACTTTGAGTCTACGAGGTATCTTACAATAGAAACACAATAAATTAAATTCTTAGAAAAAATTCTTTAAGAAAGGCAACAGCGGTTAATGATCAAGGAATGCAAAATGACTAAAGTAAAGATGTCAACTATTTATTCTAGGGCCTTTCTGATTGAGGGGTAATTCTTAAAGAATTGGGACAAAAGTTAAGTTATCAAACAGTTCGTGGTAACGAACTGTAGTAAGGAGCGACCCTGCTCAATAGTAATCAAAACTCTAAAAAATGGAATTTTTATACAAATAGCTACATCAAAATAATTGCATTTTAATGCTGATTTTAAATATATAAGTTTCATCAAGTTTAGTCTTAACTATCAAAAGTTACGAGCCTGAGAAAATTTGCGGAATTTTAGAAAATAGGGGGAAACACCCCCTAAAAGTCATAGAATCTTATCAAAAATCACACCATCAGATTCAGCGTATCAGAGAACCTTACTGTAGAAGTTTCAAGCTCCTATCTACAAAAATGTGGAATTTTGTATTTTTTGCCAGAAGGCAGATCACGGATGCGTGTTTATTTGTTTGTTTGTTTTTTTTTGTTTTTTTTTTTCTTTTTCCCGGGGGTGATCGTATCGACCCAGTTGTCCTAAAATGTTGCGAAAGGGCTCATTCTAACGGAAATGAAAAGTTCTAGTGCCCTTTTTAAGTGACCAAAAAATTGGAGGGCACCTAGGCCCCCTCCCACGCTAATTATTTTCCCAAAGTCAACGGATCAAAATTCCGAGACAGCCATTTTATTCAGCGTAGTCGAAAAACCTTATAACTGTCTTTGGGGACGACTAACTCCCCCACAGTCCCTGTGGGAGGGGCTACAAGTTACAAACTTTGACCGGTGCTTACATATAGTAATGGTTATTGGAAAGTGTGCAGGCGTTTTCAGTAGGATTTTTTTGTTGGGGGGAGAGGTTGAGAATAGGGGGATAGGCTGGGGGAGCTTTCCATCGAGGAATTTGTCATGGCGGAAGAAAATTTCCATGAAGGGAGCGCAGGATTTACTAGCATTATTTAAAAAAAAAAACAATGAAAAAAGAAATATGAAAAAGCTTTTTTCAGCTGGAAGTAAAGAGCAGCATTAAAACTTAAAACGAACAGAAATTTTTACCCATATGAGGGGCTCACCTCCTCCTAATACCCCGCTCTTTACGCTAAAGAATTTTTTGTAATTTCAACTATTTATTTTACGGCTTTGGTGATTCAGGGGTCATTCTTAATGAATAGGGACAAAATTTAAGCTTTAGTGTGAAGAGCGAGGTACTGAAGAGGGGGCGAACCCCCTCATATATGTAATAAAAACATGAGAATACAAAACTTCTTTACGTAAGCTAATTTATAAGTTACGTATATCTTTTACAAAAAAAAAGATTCGTAAAAAATTAAAAGTTCTAGTTGCCTTTATCTTAATTAACCAAAAAATCGGAGGGCAACTAGGCTTCCTCCCCCGCTCTTTTTTCTCAAAATCATTCGATCAAAATTATGAGAAAGCCATTCAGCAAAAAAAAATAATAAATATGCAAATTTCGTTTTAATTAATCCTCTGCGGAGAGCCAAAATCAAAACATGCATTGATTGAAAAACGTTCAGAAATTAAATAAAAAAAAAACAAGTTTTTTTAACTGAAAGTAAGGAGCAAAATTAAAACTTAAAACGAACAGAAATTACTTCGTATATGAAAGGGGCTGCTTCCTCACAAACGCCCCGCTCTTTACGCTAAAGTTTTTTACTATTTTAAAAAGAAGAGTTGAAAAAAAGAGTCAAACTTTAGCGTCAAGAGCGGGTTGTTGATGAGGAAGCAGCCCCTTTCATATACGAAGTAAATTCAGTTCGTTTTAAGTTTTAAATTTGCTCCTTACTTTTAGTTAAAAAAACTTGTTTTTTTTATTTAATAAAACAGAAAACCAAACGAGAGTACAAATATTCCCTGTGTAGAGCGAGACTGAACGCCTGGGATGGTCCTTGTGACAAGAAATCCTGGGATCGTGTTACAAACAGTGTAAAGTGTTCACCTCCAATTAATTCGTCTCTTCGGCTATGTGACTTCGTTTCTCATTATAAAAATATTTTGCTTTCATTTAATATTAATCTCCATCATCATTTTACAAAGCTTGTCAACTGAATCCTCCCAATTCGTATCAACCAATATCAAGTGTTGTCGGTGGAATATGGTGTTATACTCCGAGCTCTTAAGCAAGTGAATAAGTCTGAGTCTCTCGATAGTGATGGTCTTTGTTTCAAGTTTTTTGCTTATGATTGTCCTGAACTGCTGAAGCATTTGCAGTTATTGTTTCAGATGTGTTTGGCACAGTCCGTTGTGCCAGATATTTTTTGTCCGGTTGTATATCTCCCATAGTTAAGAGGGGTAAGGATCCCAGTGCTTGCTCTAATTACCGTCCTATCACTGTGACTTGTTTTGTTAGTAAGCTATTTGAATATGTACTGCTACCGGCCATTAACTCCAAGCACAATTTTACACCCTTCCAGCTTGGTTTTAGAAAAGGTATGGGCTGCGTTCAACCTCACCATATTGTGGGTCGGCTAATGAAACAAGCTGTTGCTCAAAAAAGTCCCCTGTATTGTTTGACTGTTGACATATCTTGTGCTTTTGACAATGTAATTCATTCAAATGCTTTGTTTTCTCTAGCAGCCTCAGGTGTCAACTTTTCTATTGTTTCCGTGCTTAAGTATTGGTATGCTAATTCTTCAGTTAGGGTGATGTGGAATGGTAGTGTAGGGGAGTATATTCCTGTTAAAAAAGGCGTTAGGCAAGGTGCCGTGTTATCCCCGAGCATATTTAAATGTGTTTTAGCTTCGTGTCTCCAACGTCTTCAACTGTCAATTTTTTACAATGATAATTTAGGCATTAGTCACGTTGCATATGCTGATGATGTTCTGCTTCTTAGCCGGACAAAACATAGTCTAATTACCAACTTTTACCGGCTTTCAGCCGCACTATCAACAGTAGGTCTTTCAGTTAATGCCTCCAAATGTGAGTTTTTGTGTTTTTTGAGTCCTCCATCAGCATCACCTCTTTGCTTGGGTTCTTCAACTATACCATGTTCAGCAAGTATTAAATTGTTGGGTCTCTCTTTTTCCACATCACTTTCGTCTACTTGCTCCGCTATTACTCCCAGCGTGCTGAAAAGTATGCGGGTTGGATACGCGAAAATTTCACCAAATCGTGGTCGGTATAACCGAAAAGGACTATGCCGTCTTTATTCTAGTTTTTGCGCCCTGCTATTTTTTATCTTTCTGGTTTTGCTTTCCTCCTTCGCAAAAAGGATACAAAAAAAATACGCTCAGGATATTTTAAGTATTGCAAGTATTTGCTGAGTCTGCCTCGGTGGTATCGGAATCATGCAGTCGTTTCTAAATTTGACATCGTTGATGCGCCCTCGCGACTGAAACATTTATCTAAAGATATAAGTTTAAAACTCGGCAAATGATTGGTGTTTTTGACACTCTTTGGCCATTTTTTGAATTGAGGTAATTTACTTATCTTGTATGTTGTTATGCTGCTGTTATTTATGTTATTATGTTTTTTGTCTTTTTTTTTTCTTTTTGTGTGTGTTTACTCCACAGTTTAATTTACTTTGTGGGTTATAAATAAATTATTATTTATTATTTATTATTAATTATTGTCGCTTAGCACTGCTACTGAATAAGATGCTTATGGTTCGCTTCGACTTCTCACTTTTTCAGAAATGCTCCAAAGATGAATATTTTAATTGTTTTTTTTTTCAATCATACTCTTCTTCTAACTCGATGCCATTTGAAACTAAATGTATGACACAGAAGCAATTTCATTTAAGAGGATAAACAGATTAGAGATATTAACGAACTTTGACTGCTATGACCTCAGGTTTTATGTTTCAATCCACCCCCCCCCCCCCCAAAAAAAAAATTACAGAGTAACATTGTGCAGTATTTAGCAGCTTCGAACATTAACATCAAACAATATAGTATTTTATGAAAAAAAAAACTATCACAGTAAGTGAGATTCACATGGAAGGAGGCTAGGATTTGAGGCCATGGCCCGTCTCCTTCGATTTGAAGATTCCCAGAATTTTTCTCGGAATTTTTCTTGTATAATAATTTTTTTCATGTTTTGCCACTATTTGAAAATTCTTCACAGAAAAACAATATGTCAAAAGTGCACTTTAATGATACAACTTTCTTTTTCAAACCCAAGGAAAGGGCGATACTAAAAATCGAAATAAGCAATATTTATCTTGAACAGGAGGAGAGGGGCAACACTTTGAACAAGAGGGAACTGTTGCCTTTCTCGTTTCATTCAACAAATCTGTCGTTTTCATTGAAAACATGTACCTGTGTTTTTTTGAAATTCATTAAACATTTGTAGTTTCGAGCTGGGCAATAATTTTCTTATAGTAAGTTTTCAGTAAACTTTTACCATCTTCCAATTTTTACCAGGCTTCCAAATTTTTTTTCGGAAATATGCCAGTAGCTGATTATAGAAGACTCAATTTGCAGAATAATGTGTATTTTAATGGCTTTTATTTAAGTTGTGCCACACAACTTGCAGCTTAGAAATAAACAGAATTCTACAAAAATAAACAAAGCAGAAAATTCATAAGGGTAAAAATACAATCCAACAATAATTACGAGGGCTTCTACTATATTTTTTTATAAAACTAGTCCACAGCTGCTCAAACAAGATTTAAAGTGTATAATAACAAATATTGTTGTGTTTTTTTCGCAGTTTTGCTGTAAGCTAGAAATGTGGAGCAAAAAAAGAAAAAAAAAGAATAAAAGTATACTTTTACCATCATTTTTTTTACACGATCCAAATCTGAATGAAATAAAACTTGCTCAAATCTATAATGAGTATTTTTCCTTCAGGGATTAAAATTTTTTTAAGTATTTAGTTCATCAAAATTTTAACAATGGATCTATTCTAAAAAAAAAATGGGCGGACAAAATATTTCAAGGACGGTAAACGTTAAATTTTGTTCCCAAAGTCTTTGAACTACCTTGAAACTTTTTTGCCGAGAAAAAAACCTCATTAGAGCCACATAACAAGTATGTGGTCACACTATGTTCAGTTCACCCCAGTTCGTATAAATGCTGAGCTTGATTTCATTTTATAATCATCATCAATTTGACCTTATCAAGACTTCTTATGAAAGGTGATTTTTATTTTTATAGGTTAAAAATGTTTGTATCCAAATACGTGTGTCTAGCTGAGCATGCATACAATTTTCAGGTATGTATGAAAAAATTTTAGAAGCATTTTTGAAAATTCCTGTTTTTAACTAAATCTATCGCACATAATCCTATTGCTAAGGCTGTAATGGCTTTGACAACTTGGAAGATCAAAAGCCGTGCAGAATTTCAATTCATATGAATAATAATGCTTCTCTCAATCCCCTGAAATTCTGTAGTAAAAATACAGCTAAGAACTTATTCAGCCAAATTACTATTCATAAAAAATTCTGAGCAAAAATTCAAGTTTTTTCCTAATTAAGAACGGATTCTGAAACAAAAGAGCTGTTAAATTAGAATAATAAGCTTTCTGAAAGTATTAAAAACCTTTTATGAGACGCTGTATGCATAGAAGGATTTCACTTCAAGAGAATAACATTTGAAATATGCATAGAGGACAACCCAGACAAATTGTTAAAATTTGGAGTTAGTCGTGACAGCTTACAGTATGAAGTCATAAATCCTGTTAAGTGTCAAAAGCTCAGAAAATAGAAAGGTTTTGGAATACCTTGATTATTTAACATCGAAGGCTTCTAGCCTAAAAAATATGGATAAAAGAAAAGAAAATTTAATCAAAAGGCTCACACTTTCGCTGTGGTAGTTAGGATCAAACCAGAAAACTTTTGATCTAAAGCCAAGCCCTCATCCATTGCACTACCACAATTTATTTGCTACGCTTTCGCTGTGGTAGTGTCTGGTCTACGCTTTCGCTCTGGTAGTGTGGTAGTGTCATTTCGCTGTGTTTAAAGGCTCACGCTTTCACTGTGGTAGGTTGGACCAAACCAGAAAACCTTTGATCTAAAGCCAAGCCCTCATCCATTGCACTACCACAATTTATTTGCTACGACTACTTTTCAAAGAAGCTCCTCGGATACTTTTTATAGAACAAGTGTAATAGCTGATTTACACAACATTTAAGTTATGTAGCAATGTATGCAATTATGTAGCTCTTGGTAATAGTGGTTGTCAAAGGTAACTTTCAAAATCTAGCTTTTAACAAGATTCGAGACTATATTTTTCTTGTAAAGTTGATTATTTATTTCGTCTGAGAATAAAAATTGGATCCGAGAATGTGTTGTATTTAGCACACTATCTTTTATCTATAATTCTTTTGATTTTTTCCTTAATGAAATAAAAAAAAAACAAGTTTTTTTAACTGAAAGTAAGGAGCGACATTAAAACTTAAAACGACCAGAAATTACTTCGTATATGAAAGAGGCTGCTTCCTCATCAACGCCTCGCTCTTTACGCTAAAGTTTGACTCTTTCTCTCAATTCTTCTTTTTAAAATAGTAAAAAACTTCAGCGTAAAGAGCGGGGCGTTGATGAGGAAACAGCCTCTTTCATATACGAAGTAATTTCTGGTCGTTTTAAGTTTTAATGTCGCTCCTTAATTTCAGTTAAAAAAACTTGTTTTTTTATTTAATTTCTGAACGTTTTTGAATCAATGCATGTTTTGATTTTGGCTCTCCGCAGAGGAATAATTAAAACGAAATTTGCATTTTTTTTTTTTTTTTTTGGCTAAATGGCTTTCTCATAATTTTGATCGAATGATTCTGAGAAAAAAAGAGCGAGGAAGGAAGCCTAGTTGCCCTCCGATTTTTCGGTTAATTAAAAAGGCAACTAGAACTTTTAATTTTTTACGAATATTTTTATTAGTAAAAGATTTACGTAACTTATAAATTAGCTTACGTAAAGAACTTTTGTATTCTCACATTTTTATTACATATATGAGGGGGTTCGCCCCTTTGTCAGATCCTCGCTCTTTACACTGAAGCTTAAATTTTGTCCCAATTCATTAAGAATTACCCCAGAATCACAAAAGCCGTAGAATAAATAGTTGAAATTACTAAAAATACTTTAGCGTAAAGAGCGAGGTTTTAGGAGGAGGTGATCCCCTCAAATGGGTAATAATTTCTGTTTGTTTTAAGTTTTAATGCTGCTCCTTACTTCCAGCTGAAAGAACTTTTTCATATTTATTTTTTCATTGTTTTTTTTTTTAAATAATTCTAGTAAATCCTGCGCTCCCTTCATGGAGATTTTCTTCCCCCATGACAAATTATCGATTCAAGTTCCCCCAGCATATCCCCCTCTTCTCTACCCCTCCCCCAACCAAAAAAATCCTCCTGAAAACGCCTGTACACTTCCCAATAACCATTACTATGTGTAAGCACTGGTCAAAGTTTGTAACTCGTTGCCCCTCCCACGGGGACTGTGGGGGCGTAAGTCGTCCCCAAAGACATAGTTAAAAGGTTTTTTGACTACGCTGAATAAAATGGCTATCTCAGAATTTTGATCCGTTGACTTTGGTAAAATAATTAGCGTGGGAGGGGGCCTAGGTGCCCTCCAATTTTTTTGGTCACTTAAAAAGGGCACTATAACTTTTCATTTCTGTTAGAATGAGCCCTCTTGCAAGATTCTAGGACCACTGGGTCGATACAATCACCCCTGGGGAAAAAAAAACAAACAAAAAAACAAATAAACACGCATCCGTGATCTGCTTTCTGGCAAAAAATACAAAATTCCACATTTTTGTAGATAGGAGCTTGAAACTTCTACAGTAGGGTTCTCTGATACGCTGAATCTGATGGTGTGATTTTCGTTAAGATTCTATGATGTGATAAATGGTGTTCTGATGGTGTGATAAAATCAGCATTAAAATGCAATTCTTTTGATGTAGGTATTGGTATCAAAATTCCATTTTTTAGAGTTTTGGTTACTATTGAGCCGGGTCGCTCCTTACTACAGTTCGTTACCACGAACTGTTTGACTATGTCCCATTTTATTCAGGGATTGCAGCGCCATATTAGTTACGCGCCATTGTAGTTGTATCCCTGTGTCCCACCTGTGAATAGAGATAGATATAAATATATGTTTTTAACTACGTCAAACATGCGAATATACAACATTCTTCGCTGCCCCATTGTCTGTGCATATAAATAGATTGTCAGGTTTACTGACTCTTGAACATGCAACATATAATTGTCCATGGGAAAAACAATCCGTATTCAGATCTATACCTCATTATTCTAATGATGTGTCCCTGTGTCCCGGTCGTCATTTATATTCCCTGTGTCCCGGTCGTCATTTGTGTCCCGGTGTCCCAGTTTGTAATTTCTCTTTGATTGTCTCATTTATATATCCCGCCTGTGCCCCCGGCGTCCCCGTTGTAGTTGTGTCCCTGTGTCCCGGTCGTCATTTATATTCCCTGTGTCCCGGTCGTGATTTGTGTCCGGGTGTCCCAGTCTGTAATTTTTCTTTGAGGTTCCTGGTCGTCACTTATATTCCCTCTGTCTCGGTCGTCATTTGTGTCCCGGTCTGTAATTTCTCTTTGAGTGTTTTTTTCTTTTTAGTTTTTTTTTAGTCTTTTACCTTTTTTCTTTTTTCAGTTTTCTTTTTCTTCTTTATTTTTCAGCGTCACTATGAAGTACATATCGACGAATCTTTGTTTTTTTAACTTAAATCTGGTAGGCATTGATGACCTTATCCCAAGTCAAAATCCCAAACCCAATCATCATCGCTATCATTTTCAGTTTTGATATGTTTTGACTCTCGCTGTCCAGGTGGATTTTCATCTAACTGCCGGTTTTGCGTTCTTTAGCCGCAAGCCTGTTTTCTTGCTGTTCTTGTGATTCCTCGGAACGCTTTCTTTTCTTACTTTCTCTATCAGCAGCAAGTTTTTTGGCATAAACTCTTTGAGCAGCTTCCTCGGCTGTTGCCATTGTAGGTTCTTCAGTCATTTTACAATTAAACATTTTTCCGTGAACAAATGTCTTAAATACCGTTAATGACGTCACCGTCATAGCAAAAATGACGACAACTAACTTCATGACGTCAGTCGACACAGAAACATGACGTCACCTGACAGACAGACACACAGACAGACAACTTATTTTTGCGTATATAGATTTTTGTCTACAAATAAATTCAATAAAATTTTAGTTGTAATAGAGCAAGATTTTTCAGAAGTGCAGTAATTTGCAAGGTTGGCATGGGTAACACTATATTTGTTATTTTTCATAAAGCGCTTTAATTTTTGGTTATTTTGAGCAGTGCTTAATCCTGTATATCTCTTTTCAATATGATTTCATATCTTCTTTTATATCATCTTTGTTTTGTTGTAGTGATGACTTTTTCAATAGATTCTTTAAATGGCTTTGTTTTCCTTTCATACTTTTCCAGCGCTCGGGCACAATTTTGTTTATAAATGTTTTTTTTTGTTTCTTTTTTTTAATAATTTTTTTTAAATTAATTTTAAGTTCTTTGATCATCTTTTTTTGAAAAACTCTTTGAAAAACCAAATCTGACTAAACAGAACTAATTTCTGGAATTGTGTAACGAAAGTTTTTGCTTCATAGCTTTAAATGTATTTTTTAATTAGTAGTTTGTCAAAATTTTAGAGCTTATATCATATTCAAAATAACTTAAGCTAATTATTCACTGGAAGATGAATCTTTCAATTTGTGCACCAAAATTAGAAGTGGCCTAAAACTATTCTTTGGAGGAGAATGAAAATTCTTTAGTGCCACCTGATAAGTTTATAGTCAAATCAAGCATAATAAAGCATAGTTTGTATATTTGCTTAGCTTGACATGCATTTCAAGCCATGGTCAATTTGGACCAGCCAGGAATACTTTTGAAAGGTGAAACTGATTATTAGAGGCTTAAAATGTTTGTGCCTAAATATATGAGTCTTTACAAGCACGCATGAATGTGAAGCACAAATCTAAGTTATAAGTCGGTAAAGTATTTAAACCGAAAACAAACATACAATGCCAATATTTGAGTCCCAGGTAGGAATTGCAATTGAACTATTTCAAATTCTTGCCGGTATATGTTACGAACCAAATACTCCTTTGGATATCTAAACTGTGAAAAATAAATAGAGAGTTTTTTCTCACCATATTTTAAACAAGCTTCATATTTATGTTGAATAAAAATTTTTCTGCCAATTTTTCAACTTCGATCAGAAGCAGAAGTTTGCCCAAATAAAAGCACTATAGGGTGACACAATCTAACCGCCCTGGTGAAGTTTTACTTCTGTCAAATCCATATTCAATTGATTGATTTATGGTGAAAAATGTAAGGTGACATATGAAAGAAATCTTTCAAAATAACAAAGAGTGCATTCATAAGAAATCGTTCTTAGAAAGGGGCAATTATTGTAAATGGTCACAAAATGCAAGACACTTAATGAATTTTTTTCCTTTGTGCTATAACCGTTAACGATTCGTCTTTCCTCTGAATGCTAATTTGTTTTTCCTATCAAGAACACGGGCACTTGGATCAGCTTTAGGACAGTTGGCCAAATCATATGTTTCATTGTTGCTTTGGTAAGTGTGCCTACACTCATAAATAGCTGCGTCAGAGGTTTTTGCCTCAGATGTCACATGGTTTTAAAAATAAAAACCTCCTTTAATCTTAAAAAAAGGTAGATATCATCTCCTTAGAGCTTAAATTATAGAGTAGTTACTAAAATAGTGCTTAAATAGTTGTGACCCATATTAGATAACCGTTCTTTTAAAGGTCTCACGTAAAAATTCTTTCTTTGCGCCATTACGGTGCTTCCATTGGGCCCTTTTGTTTGCCCATAAAATTGATTTTCTGTTGCCTTATATAGTCCAAAGATATTTAAGACCACAACTTATCAAAAGGTAGGACAGTATCATTCTGATTTCATTCAGTGAACCTTAGAGTATCCTTTGTCATTCTTTTTCCATGTTAGATTTTAAAAAAAAATTCCACAAAAGAAGCTTTTCAAAGTAAAGAGCTATACTAAATTAAAGATGAGAAAAACAAAATCTAATGATTTCTCATGCGGAAAACGACCATAAATCACTTCCAATAAACAAATGAAACCTAAAAACAAAGAGAGGCTACTGAAATAATCTAGTAAATCCTTAAATAATCTAGGAAATCATACCAGTCTAAGGTTTATGATAACAAGCCCCATAACAAGTAGAAGTCCAAGGTCTAACAGTCTAGGTTTAACAATAACAATAAGAAGTCCTGCTCGAAGCGTCTGAAATCATTAGTCAAAATGTCGATACGACTTATATTCCTCGTTATATTCTAAGTTACTATTTTAATGTCATTGAAATTAATTGGCCTCAGGAAAATCAGTGGTCACAGAACCAGCGTAGAATGGGGATAATAATATTTTCTCAGGTCTACACTGAAGCGCTAAAGCCGACAGCAAGTACTTCCTGGGATGTCTAGTTAAATAGAGGCTTTTTTGAAATTCTGGGCCCATCTTGGACACAACATTCAGCACCTTCACCTGTTCTTTGGTGCTGTCACCTGTTTTCAGCACTTTGCACTGTTCTTTTATGAACAACAGTCAAAATCCTGCATAAACAATCTCAAGCCTAACACCACCAACTCGTCATATATTCATGCCTACAAGTGTTAAGCTAGTATGGGAAAGCAACCTATAGTAGATACATCAAATACAAAGTGGTTTCCCTGTCTGAAAAAAACAACAAATCAGAATCCCGTGCAAATGCTTTAAAGACTATAACCTCCCCGAGGACGCCAATCCTCGAGTAGGAATATAGTTAGACACCTTTTCTCATTTGTCGTCCTATAGAGGATCCTCCAATGAAGGTGCTCTGCGTCATCAGGATGGGAGTAGGTTTGTAACTCACGGGATGTGTCCATACACCGATAAGCCCTGTTACGATTGATAATTTAGCCTAATGACATAAACATGATGATATCTGTTTTATCATTGTTATTATTCTGAACTGCTTATGCTAGCTTTTTTGCTATTTGAGCCAATAAGTCATGTTCTATTCTATAATATTCGATATTAATTTTTCATTTGTGGAGGCAAGTTCTGCTTTTACAAGAGTCACAGTAAAAATTACAAAAAAACACTTTAAAGAAAAATAAGTCTGTTATTTATTCAATATTTAGAATGCTATACAATTTTATATTTATTCGATCAGTATAGCATTTGAAAAATTGACAAATTTTTAAAATTAAGAGTTTATATAAAAGTATTGTCAAAAATATTCTTCATCATGATTTAGGCAAGAGCTCCTACCATGAAAAGAGCAAATCCTGACTCATAGTAACAGAAAGTTTAAGACGTCATTATAAGGATTTAGCATTATGCCATCATGAAGTTGTTTGTCGACATATGTCATGTTTGTCGACTGACGAAATTACAGACCGGGACACAGGGAATATAAATGACGACCGGGACACTCAAAGAGAAATTACAGACTGAGACACCGGGACACAAATAACGACCGGGACACAGGGAATATAAATGACGAACGGGGCACAGGGACACAACTACAACGGGGACGCTGGGGGGCACAGGGGGGACATATAAATGACGACCGGGACACAGGGAATGTTCGATTAGCAATCACCATCAACAAAGCTCAAGGGCAATCATTAGAATAATGAGGTATAGATCTGAATACGGATTGTTTTTCCCATGGACAATTATATGTTGCATGTTTAAGAGTCGGTAAACCTGAAAATCTATTTATATGCACAGACAATGGGACAGCGACAAAGGTTGTATTTTCGCAAGTTTTACGTAGTTAAAAACATGTATATATCTATCTATATTCACAGGTGGGACAGAGGGGCACAACTACAATGGTGCGTAACGAGGCTTGGGGGCGCGAAGCACCCCTACCAACTAGGTCTTGGGGTGGCACGAAGCGCCACCCCAACAGCTAGTATTGGATAAGAAAACACCAGTTTACTGAGAAAACTTTAGCATTTCATGCTTATGTGCCACTGTGTACCCAATAGATTCAGCTAATTTGCAGCAATGGTTGACCATTATTTTGGGCTAATTTTAATATCTAGATTTTAAATAAATATTATTACAAATACATAAAAAATATTAAAACAAAAGTTTGAACACCCTCCAAATTGGCACCTAATGAGAATTGACAGAGTCAAAGACAAAGATCTTCACCGGATATTTTTTGCCACTCATATAAAAAAAAGGCCCTATTTTAGCCTGCGTGTCACACATAGGTTTTTTCCTACAATAGAGGTCACTTCAATATAAAGATTTTTTGTATGTAAAGGAAGTGAAAAATAAATGTGTTTTTGTATCAATTTTTGGCACAAACTAAAAATAAAATCTTTTAAAAGAAGAAGAAGAAGAAGAAGAGGTTTAGTATTATTCAATCCAATACAATACAAAATACAATTCAAAATGAATTTACAATACACTTATTCCCCCTCGAAAGGCTCCATGGTCAGGGATATAAGGGGGTAAAGGGGGGTTTTACGTACCGTTTTCTTTACCCTCTGAAACAAATAGTTTTTATCAAACCTGTAGCACTAACTTATGCAAGTGAAAACACATGTGAACACAAATAAAACATTTCCAAATCGATATTGCGCAATGTGTTTTCAAAATGTCGAAAGATAATTTAGATAAGATCCACACAGTGGTCCTATGGACGGTTTTCCGGTCAAAGATCCAGTTTAGGTTTCTTATATCTGAATGCTGCTGACAATGCTGCTGAATGCTGCTGAATGCTGAAATCTGTGCTATGTGCTCCATCTTCAAATCCTATATTGCATCTGGGACAAAAGTACTCAAATAGTTCGTGGTAACGAACTGTAGTAAGGAACGACCCGGCTCAATAGTAGCCAAAACCGAAATTTTGTTTCAATAGATACATCAAAAGACTCAAATTTTAATGCTGAATTTAAATTTACAAGTTTCATCAAGATTAGTCTTAGCCATCAAAAGTTACTAGCCTGAGAAGATTTACCTTATTTTAGGGAATAGGGGGAAACACCCCCAAAAAGTCACAGAATCTTAACAAAAATCACACCATCAGATTCATTGTATCAGAGAACCCTATTGTAAAAGTTTCGAGAATACTGTAACCACAACCTACTTTCTCCAAAAAAAAAAAAAACAGGGTAATTATAGACATAAGGAGTGGCCCGATATAAAAGACTGGAATTTAAATAAAGATTTTCAAAATTTTCCAAAAAGGGTGTAGTTTAAAGCTGCAATTGAGCTGTAACTAAATTTTAATTTTGGATACAGTTTTGGATTAAGTTCTTGAGAAGGACAAAGAAGACTTTTTTCCTTCTTTTAGAAAGATCACTCTCTCAAAAAAGCTTACAACTGTCAATGGTCACCAAATGCAGGACGCACATAATGATTTGTTTCCTTTCTGGAAGAACCATTTACGATTGATAATAGTAGGAAATTCGATATATTTTCCTATCAATAACATGGGCACCTGGCTCAGGGCCATACGGCTTTCAGAATCACTCTTTTCCATTCAACACCGTACCAATTATTTCTATGTCCGTGAAGGCTAATGTATTTGATTATATGATGTTGGCACTCGCCTCCGGCCTCAACTTCCAAATTAGTTTTCTAAAGCAATGGCAAGGATCATATAAAGAAACATCGGAAAACAAAGAAGTTTCTATAATTTTGTAAAAATAAGAAAAAGAACAGGTCATTCAACCGCCTATGCTGTCGTAAATATAAGATTAGTCAAGTTTAATTTTACAATCAAAAGCTACAAGTCTGAGGAAATTTGCCTGATTTTTGAAAAAGAGGGTGAAGAACCCCTAAAGCAGGGTTGCCGCCTGTAGCACAAACGTGGTATTTAGCACTATTACAGTAACTTTTTAAATGCAGCACCTAAAATCGTTGTGTAGCCCGCAATTTTGAGTAATTGTTGGAATTTAGGAGCTGACCGTGGTGGCAACCGCCCAAAAGTCAAGCAATCTTAATGAAAACCATACAATCAGATTCAGCATTCAGAGAATGTTACTCTAGAGGTTTCAAGCTAGTGCTGTAAAAAAAGGTCAAATTTTATTTCTTTTGCTAGAAGAAAGATCGCAACTGCGTGTTTTCTTTTCAGGGGTGATCGCATTAAACAATGGCTCTAGAAGGCCATGCAAGGACCGGTTCGGAGGCAAGTTAAAAACTCTAACGCCTTATTTAAGTGACCATAAAAACCTAGGATTTTCAGGCTCTTGCTGTAAAAAAAAGTCAAATTTTATTGATCGCATTAAACAATGGCTCTAGAAGGCCATGCAAGGACTGGTTCGGAGGCAAGTTTAAAATTATAACACCTTATTTAAGTGACCATAAAAACCTACTTCTGACATACGGTGCCGGAGTGCGCAATTCTTAAGACGTAGAAACAATCACCTTTGACAAGCATTCGATTTCATCATAGAAAAGGCTAAGGAGTCTTTGTTGATTGACTCTTATTCCTTTTTTTCTTCAAAGGGCGTAACTTCCCTTTGTTACTACCTGGGGTAGGTGGATTCAAAATAACTTAACTTTTCAATAACAAGATCAGAATATTTCCCCTCATATTTATGACAACTCTCATTTTGTTGATGTAAAGCAAGTACAGCCAAAAGAGGCATTTCATTCAAAAGCTTTGTGTACAAATTTTAAGCCTCAGTGTAAAGAGCGAGAACTTGAGTGAGGTTGTTAACTTTTTTATGTTTTTAACTATTAATCAGGTTACTGAATGATTTTGCAATAGTTTAACTTTAACTTATCATCTCTAACTGTCAAGTGTCTACAAAGAGTCACTAAATTGTTAAGTTTTAGTGTAAAGAATAAGAAGTTGCAACCATTTTTCGCTTTTAATTATTAATTGAGTAATTTAGCTATTTACCAATAATTTAACTTAAACCAATTATCTCTAATTGTCAAATATTTACAAAGAGGGCTCAAGCGATATACCTTAGCGAAATAGGGAGAACTTGAGTGAAGCCGGTTACCTCGTTGATAATTTAAACTAATAGTTAAATTATTGAATTACTTAACATTAATCTAACTTTAGTCCACCCTCTCTAGCTGTCGAGCGTCTACAAAGAGGGGATAAATGGTTAAGCCTTAGAGCAAAGAGCAAGAAATTCAATGGGGTTGCTACCCTATTTTTGTATTAAATTATTAATTAAGTTTTTTTAGTTATTTAACAATAATTTAACTTTAACCTATCGTTTCTAACTGCCCAAATATTTACAAAAAGTGACTCAAATGATTTACCTTAGCGAAAAAGGAAGAAATTGAGGGATGGGGTGGTTATGTTATTGATAACTTAAACTAAATAGTTTAATTATTGCATTACTTAACAATAATTTTACTTGACTGTCTTCAAATGTAAAATATTTACAAACAGGGGCTTAAATGATGTATCTTAGCGAAAGAGGGAGAACATGCGCGGGCCTTGTTACCTCATTGATAATTTTAAACTAATAGTTGAATTATTGCATTACTTAACAATAATTTAACTTTAGCTTATTATCTCTAACTGTCAAGCGTCTAAAAAGAGGGACTAAATTGTCAAGCTTTAGCGCAAAAAGTAAGAAGTTTCATGGGGTTGCTAAACACTTTTGCTTTTGATTACTAATTAAGCCATTTAGTTATTTAACAATAATTTAGCTAATTGTCTCGAACTGTCAAATATTTACCAAAAGGGTTTCAAATGAAAGAGAAATCAAATGAAACCTTAACGAAAGAGGGAAAAATTGAGTGGGCCTGATTACCTCATTGATAATTTAAACTAATAGTAAAATGATTGAATTACTTAACAATAATTTTACTTTAGCTTATTATCTATAACTGTCAAGCGTCTACAAAGAGGGAGTAAATTATAAGGCTTAGCATAAACATCAAGAAGTTGAGCAAGGGCACTGGCAAAAAATTTCCAGGGGTACCGGCGGACGGCAAATCATAAAATCAATAAAAGAAAAATGTTTGGAAGACGAATAATTGTGTTTAAATACGCTAAAGATGCAAGTGTCACTTCCGTTTCGTTTTGTAAAAATGGCATAAGTCCACATTCTTTAGCTTTACAGGAGAACAAAATGAGAATCAAAAGGCACAATAAAAAATCTTTCTCGCAAATCAGAATTTAAGAAACTAGGAGATTTTGAGACGGATTCCTGGTTAATTTTTCGGTGGGAATCTGGGAGAGGGCACCAGCAAAAATTTTCCTGGGGGAGAGGGAGACGCCCAAAATAGCAATGGTGGCTGGGTGACAGGAAATATATTCCAGGATATTTTTTGTAGGAAAGTTTAATTTTAAATACTTCTAATAAAAGATTCAAATAAAAAGAGAAATTAAATTGCATGCAAAATGAAACAAATTATAGTAGATTTAAAACGAAAAGAATTTCTAGCAAAGGGATCAGTTTGTATAACCAATAATATATTTAAATGATATTAAATCAAACCAAAATTAAAAAAAAATTATTGCTTCTGTAGATTATAACAAATGTAGTATTGTCTTTATGGAATTTCCTGCGCCTTAGAATAGTTTGTAGAAGGAGTAGAGATACTCAAAAATCATCCTGCCTGTATGGATACCACGTTTTGATTTTATAATGGCCCTCTTTCAAAGAGGTAAATTGTACCTCTTTCATAACAGGACAATTCTCCCCCTTGAACATAAATCTGTTATTTATCCAGACACTAAAAATAAAATAGCGAAGAAAATGAACCCTCTATCCAGCTATTAAGTTGACACTCTTTCTTTTAATTGTCATATTCAACTAAATAAAATGAACAGGATAGAAAATAATTGTCACCAGAGAATTTTATCAAACAGTTTGGGATAAAAAATATCAAGTAAAAAGTGACTAGGGCCAAAATTCACCAAAGCTACAAATGGAATCCTCATAACAATTGCTATACCGGCAGCATTGGCTTTTTATGTTGGTTCTAAATACATAAAATTCCTTCAGTTTATTGTTACCCACCCGAAACCAGAAATCTGAGAAAATTTGCTTTAATTGAAAAAAAGAGGAAACATCCCCCAAAAAGTAAGCGATCTTACCGAAAATCCATTTATTCGATACATCATACCAGAGAATCCTACCGTAGGGGTTTCAAGCTCCAAATCGGGAATCCAAAATGGGGAATTTCGTTTTATTCAGAAAAAAAAACATCGTCAATGTAAGTTTTTTTGTTTAGTGTTTTTCCAAGGGGTGATTGTATCAAACCATAGATCCAAGATAATTGGGAAGGAGCTCATTAAAACGTAGATTTAAAGCTCTTGTTTAATTAACCATACAGATTGGACCAGGGAAAAGTCTTTATTTTCTGCCATTTTAGGACATTAAACTACGACTTTAACCCCGAAGAGCATGCATGTGCAATAAATTTTAGATTCTGAGAAGCTAAATGATTTAAAAGCATCAATAACTGCATTTTAGACTTCAGAGTTGCAAAAGAAGTGACGCCCCACGGTTGCAGTACTAGGTTGCAGTATGTGATCTTTAATTGCGTGTCAGCAATGATGAGGCGGGGAGGGGAGGTAGGTCATTTACTAGGTGAAGGTAGTGTAGATTCCTAAAAAACAACATTTTAATGGAAAAACTGCTTATTCTTAGTGAGGCTTTAAAGAAATGTTTAAAGAGATTGGAGGAGCAAGGATTAAATAAAATGTTTGTCTATACAGCTGAATTGTAACATTCTCATCTCTACCAGCACAGAGGTAGAAAAGGCACGGCAGACCATCATCAGCTCCGGCTGGAAATTTCCTTGGGATGGCAAATACTGCTAGGAACATAGTTTTCAACAATTTTCAATGGTAATATTTTTCTTTATTCATATAAAATACTTCGGTGTATTTAAACAAATGAATATAATGTATTTATCGATAAGAAAATTCTATTATAGAGGTTGGTATGGATTCAGTTGTAGAGAAGATCAAAAGTCTCACATAAATTCCATTCAAACAAATAATAACACCCCCTTTCGTCCAACCGAAATTCTTTAGTAGTAATAATAACAAGGACTTTTGACAAAAATTTCTATTTATCGCCAGTTTCTTAGGTATATTCAAATTTTATCCAAAATTAAAATTGTAAATTCAAACTTAGGATAGTACTAATCAACGTTAAATTATTGATTTACATATTTTAAAAGCAATTAACCAGGGATTTTAGGGATCGCTACCTCAAATTATATCTTGGTTAATCCTGGATATGATTTGGAAAAACAATCAGAAATTAAATAAAAAAAGAGATTTTCCACAGAAAGCAAGAAACAGATTAGAAACCAATTTGAACAGATTATTCTTTATATGATAGCGGCTGTCTCCCCCTTGGCTCCTTACTTTTTACTGTGAGGTTTGGCTTTTGTCAAAATTCTTAAGAAAAATTAAATTTGAAGAAAAAGATTTAACAAGCACCAAATAAAATTTGCTTAGTGAGCAAAGTGTTGAAAAGAGAACAGTCCCCCTTATATACAATTTAATTTCAATTTGTTAAGTTTTAAACTAGCTCCTTACTTTAGTTGAAAAACCTTTTCTATTTGTGTAATCAAATTTTATGAAACTGTAATGTTCTATGAATACAATACTTTTGGTAACGTAGAAAAACGATCGATATTTCAATAATCTCTGCTTGGATTTTGATGGTTAATCAAACAGTTCGTAATAACGAACAGTAAATAGGGAGCAATTCGGCTCAATAGTAACTGAAACTCTACAAAGTGGAATTTGGATACCAATAGATGCATAAAAAGAATGGAGCTATTATGCTGATTCCAAATATATCAGTTTCATTAGGTTTAATATTACCCTTGGAGGGTATGTTACGCTTGGAGGGCAAATAGTTCCCCTCCCACGCCACTTATTCCCATAATCGTCCAATCAAAATTTGGAGATGATTAGCTGGTTCACCATTGTTGAAAAGCCTAACTATTTCTGTCTTTGAAGATGAAATAGCCCCCTAGAGCCCCTGGGGAAAGGATTTTAATTTATAAAATTTGCCCATTGGTTACGTCTATTATTTGCTATTGGGATGTTTACTTACATTATTCGGGTGGGATAGCAAGGAAGAATTTGTTTCTGGGAGGTCTTTATACGGGAGAATTTTAAAAGGACAGGAAAATTTCCAGGAGGTAAAATTTTCAGGGAAAATTTTACACTGGGTGAAATTCCTTATATGCCGTGCTTTCTCTTTACTGATTCCATTTTACGCATGGAAATATTAAGGGTAATTTTCGGGGGTGAATTTTCCCAAAGATCGAATTGTTCAAAGAGTAATGACGAAGACCACACTGCCTTTCCATAATACAACTACAGAAGAGAGAATAATGAGGACTTTTTTCCCAAGACAGTGAACCAACAAAATCTATTACAATATTTCGGCCCTATATCTTAGGGCCGTCTTCAGCAAAGAAAATAATAAAGAATCAAACACTTACAATAAAAGTTTTTAGTTAAAAATCCATTCTTTTTTTAAGAATAGCCTTGGCATCATTACTTCTTAACGAAAAGTTCATCCAAGACTGTGTGATAAAAGCAAACATTTTACAAGCTAAAAAGGTTCATTCATTGAACTAACTGTATCTATTAAAGATTGGAATAATTTCTTATTGCGATATTTACCTTCTCTGCAGCTAATCTTGTAGTTATTTTGGGATTGGGCTTGTTTTTATTCGTTCCTATTTTTGTTTTATTTTGAATTTGATTATTTCCTGTAATTCATTTTGTGTACAAAGGGTTGAGTGTGTATTCACCCAAGTCTCTATTTAGGGATGTATTATTATTTAATTCATATTATTTCACTCTCAGTTTCGAGATTCATATTACAAACAGATAAGGGGCCAACCAATGGGAGCACCTCTATCAGGCCTACTCGCAAATATTTTCGTCGAGAATCTTGAAAATTGGGCCCTGGATTCGTATTTTCTTAGTCATGTGTTTTGGGGACGTTTCATGAACGATGTAATTTCAGTTTGGAATTATGGCGAAAGTGAACTTAAAGGTTTTCTTGAACATTTAAATACTTACGATAGAAACCTGCAATTTACTCTAGTGACGGAAACAGATGGAAAAATACCTTCTTTATACGTATTGATAATAGGCAGTGTGAATAAACTTGATTTTACGGTTTACAGAAAACCTACGAATAATAATAGATACCATCACTTCAAATCTAACCACCCTCCACAGGTGAAAAGAGGTGTGGTAATATCTCTTGTGGATAGAGTACTTAATATCCGTTCAGAGCCGTATACTA
The DNA here is from genome assembly GCF_032884065.1 of Artemia franciscana. Taxonomy (NCBI): domain Eukaryota; kingdom Metazoa; phylum Arthropoda; class Branchiopoda; order Anostraca; family Artemiidae; genus Artemia; species Artemia franciscana. The sequence continues at coordinate 10,098,199 of NC_088881.1, forward strand.
TACTAAAAAAGAATTAAATTTATTACAGACATACTTTTTGGCAACGGGTACCCAATTTCTCTCATAAATACTGTTTTTATTCAAAGATTAAAGATGCATTCTTCTAAAGCCTTAAATCCCACACCAGAAAACGATTCGTATAATCCCACAAGCACGATTTACCTACCTAATATTCCGAAAATTACTTCAAAACTGAAAAAAGTTTGTTTTAAAAATAATTTACGTGTTGTATTCACAAGTAATTTAAGTATGATGAATCTTCTCAATCAAACAGTTCGTGGTAAAGAACTGTAGTAAGGAGTGACCCGGCTCAATAGTAACCAAAACTCTAAAAAATTGAATTTTGATATCAATAGCTACATCAAAAGAATTGCATTTTAATGCTGATCTTAAATATTTAAGTTTCATCAAGTTTAGTCATACCCATCAAAAGTTACGAGCCTGAGAAAATTTGCCTTATTTAGGAAAATAGGGGGAAACACCCCCTAAAAGTCGCAGGATCTTAACAAAAATGACACCATCAGATTCAACGTATCAGAGAACCCTACTGTAGTAGTTTCAAGCTCCTATCTACGAAAATGTGGAATTTTGTATTTTTTGCCAGAAGAAAAATCACGGGTTCGTGTTTATTTGTTTTTTTGTTGTTTTTTTCCCAGGGGTCATCGTATCGACCAAGTGGTCCTAGAATGTCGCAAGAGGGCTCATTCTAACGGAAATGAAAAGTTCTAGTGCCCTTTTTAAGGGACCAAAAAAATCAGAGGGCATCTAGGCCCCCTCCCACGCTCATTTGTTTCCCGAAGTCAACGGATCAAAATTTTGAGATAGCCATTTTGTTCAACATAGTCGAAAAACATAATAAATATGTCTTTGGGGATGACTTACTCCCCCAAAATCCCTGGGGGAGGGGCTGCAAGATACAAACTTTGACCAGTGTTTACATATAGTAATGGTTATTGGGAAGTGTACAGACGTTTTCAGGGGGATTTTAGTTTGTTTAGGGGTGGGACTGAGGAGAGGGGCTATGTTGGAAGATCTTTCCTTGGAGGAATCTGTCATGGGGGAAGAAAAATTCAATGAAAAGGGCGCAGGATTCTCTAGCATTTCTATAACAAAACAATGAAAAATAAACATGAAAACGTTTTTTCAAATGATTAAATAAAAAAAATAAGTTTTTTTTAACTGAAAGTAAGGAGCGACATTAAAACTTAAAACGAGCAGAAATTACTTCGTATATGAAAGAGGCTGCTTCCTCATCAACGCCCTGCTCTTTACGCTAATGTTTGACTCTGTCTGTCAATTCTTCTTTTTAAAACAGTAAAAAACTTTAGCGTAAAGAGCGGGGCGTTGATGAGGAAGCAGCCTCTTTCATATACAAAGTAATTTCTGTTCGTTTTAAGTTTTAATGTCGCTCCTTACTTTTAGTTAAAAAAACTTGTTTTTTTATTTAATTTCTGAACGTTTTTGAATCAATGCATGTTTTGATTTTGGCTCTCCGCAGAGAAATAATCAAAACGAAATTTGCATATTTTTTTTTTTTTTGGATCAATGGCTTTCTCATAATTTTGATCGAATGATTTTGAGAAAAAAAGAGCGGGGGAGGAAGCCTAGTTGCCCTCCGATTTTTTGGTTAATTAAAAAGGCAACTAGAACTTTTAATTTTTTACGAATATTTTTATTAGTAAAAGATTTACGTAACTTATAAATTAGCTTACGTAAAGAATTTTTGTATTCTCATATTTTTATTACATATATGAGGGGGTTCGCCACCTTGTCAGATCCTCGCTCTTTACATTAAAGCTTAAATTTTTTCCCAATTCATTAAGAATGACCCCAAAATCACAAAAGCCGTAGAATAAATAGCTGAAATTACTAAAAATACTTTAACGTAAAGAGCGAGGTCTCTTCTCAACCCCTCCCCCAACCAAAAAAATCCTCCTGAAAACGCCTGTACACTTCCCAATAACCATTACTATATGTAAGCATTGGTAAAAAAAAACAAATAAACACGCATCCGTGATCTGCCTTCTGGCAAAAAATACAAAATTCCACATTTTTGTAGATAGGAGCTTGAAACTTCTACAGTAGGATTCTCTGATACGTTGAATTTGATGGTGTGATTTTCGTTAAGATTCTATGACTTCTAGGGGGGGTTTCCCCCTATTTTCTAAAATAACGCAAATTTTCTCAGGCTCGTAACTTTTGATGGGTAAGACTAAACTTGATGAAACTTATATATTTAAAATCAGCATTAAATGCAATTCTTTTGATTTAGGTATTGGTATCAAAATTCCATTTTTTAGAGTTTTGGTTACTATTGAGCCGGGTCGCTCCTTACTGCAGTTCGTTACCACGAACTGTTTGAAAGGAAGAAGTAGCATTGAAACTTAAAACGAACAGAGATTATTACGTATATGAGGGGTTCTAAAAATACTTTAGCATAAAGAGCGAGGTATTTAGGAGGAGATAAATACCTTGCTCTTTATGCTAAAGTATTTTTAGTAATTTCAACTATTTATTATACGGCCTTTTTGATTCAGGGGTCATTCTTAAAGAATTGGGAGAAAACTTACGATTTAGTGTAAAGAACGAGGTATTAACGAGGGTACAAACCCCCTCATATACATAATACAAATTAAAGAATATAAAAGTTTGTTACGTAAGTTACTTCTTAAGTTACGTATATTTTTTACTAATAAAAAAATTCGTTAAAAATTAAAATTTATGGTTGCCTTTTTATGTAACCGAAAAATTGTATGGCAACTAGGCCTCCTTCCCCATCCCTTATTTCTCAAAACCGTGATCAAAACTAAGAGAAAGCCATTTAGCCAAAAAAGGAATTAATATGCAAATTTCATTTTAATAATTTATGCGTGGAGAGCCAAAATCAAACATGCATTAATTAAAAAACGTTCAGAAATTACATAAAAAAACTAGTTTTTTTAACTGAAAGTAAGGAGCGACATTGAAACTTAAAATGAACAGAAATTATTTCGTTTATAAAAGAGGCTGCTTCCTCATCAACGCCCCGCTCTTTACGCTAAAATTTGACTCTTTCACTCAATTCTTCTTTTTAAAACAGTAAAAAACTTTAGCTTAAAGAGCGGGGCGTTGATGAGGAAGCAGCCTCTTTTATAAATGAAGTAATTTCTGTTCGTTTTAAGTTTTAATGTCGCTCCTTACTTTCAGTTAAAAAAACTAGTTTTTCTTTGTGTAATCAAACAGTTCGTGGTAACGAACTGTAGTAAGGAGCGACCCGGCTCAATGGTAACCAAAACTCTAAAAAATTGAATTTTGATATCAATAGCTACATCAAAAGAATCGCATTTTAATGCTGATTTTAAATATATAAGTTTAATCAAGTTTAATCTTACCCATCAAAAGTTACGAGCCTCAGAAAATTTGCCTTATTTAAGAAAATAGGGAGAAACACCCCCTAAAAGTCGTAGGATCTTAACGAAAATGACACCGTCAGATTCAGCGTATCAGAGAACCCTACTATAGAAGTTTCAAGCTCCTATCTACAAAAATGTGGAATTTTGTAATTTTTGCCAGAAGACAAATCACGGGTGCGTGTTTATTTGTTTTTTTTTTTTTTTTTTCCCAGGGGTCATCGTATCGACCAAGTGGTCCTAGAATGTCGCAAGAGGGCTCATTCTAACGGAAATGAAAAGTTCTAGTGCCCTTTTTAAGTGACCAAAAAAATTGGAGGGCATCTAGGCCCCCTCCCACGCTCATTTTTTTCCGAAAGTCAACGGATCAAAATTTTGAGATAGCCATTTTGTTCAACATAGTCGAAAACCATAATAACTATGTCTTTGGGAATGACTTACTCCCCCACAATCCCTGGGGGAGGGGCTGCAAGTTACAAACTTTGGCCAGTGTTTACATATAGTAATGGTTATTGGGAAGTGTACAGACGCTTTCAGGGGGATTTTATTTTGTTTGGGAGTGGGGCTGAGGAGGGGGGGCTATGTTGGAGGATCTTTCCTTGGAGGAATCTGTCATGAGGGAAGAAAAATTCAATGAAAAGGGCGCAGGGTTCTCTAGCACTACTATAAGAAAACAATGAAAAATAAACATGAAAACGTTTTTTCAAATGAAAGGAAGAAGTAGCATTGAAACCTAAAACGAACAGAGATAATTACGCATATGAGGGGTTCTAAAAATTCTTTAGCATAAAGAGCGAGGTATTTAGGAGGAGATAAATACCTTGCTCTTTATGCTAAAGTATTTTTAGTAATTTCAACTATTTATTCTACGGCCTTTCTGATTCAGGGGTCATTCTTAAAGAATTGGGACAAAACTTACGATTTAGTGTAAAGAGCGAGGTATTAACGAGGGTACAAACCCCCTCGTATACATAAAAAAAATATAAGGTTATGAAAGTTTGTTACGTAAGTTAATTCTTAAGTTATGTGTATATCTTACTAATAAAAACGTTCATTAAAAATTAAAAGTTCTAGTTGCCATTTTAAGTGACCGAAAAATTGGAGGGCAGCTAGGCCTCCTTCTCCACCCCTTATTTCTCAAAATCGTCTGATCAAAACTAAGAGAAAGCCATTTAGCCAAAAAAAGAATTAATATACAAGTTTCATTTTAATAATTTATGTGCGGAGAGGCAAAACCAAACATGCATTAATTCAAAAACGTTCAGAAATTAAATAAAAAAACTAATTTTTTTAGCTGAAAGTAAGGAGCGACATTAAAACTTAAAACGAACAGAAATTACTCCGTATATGAAATGGGTTGTCCCCTCCGCAATCCTTCGTTCTTTACGCTGAAGTTTGACTCTTTGCCACAATTCTACTTTTTAAAACAATTAAAAGCTTTAGCGTAAAGAGCGAGGGATTGCGGAGGGGACAACCCATTTCATATACGGAGTAATTTCTGTTCGTTTTAAGTTTTAATGTCGCTCCTTACTTTCAGCTAAAAAAATTAGTTTTTTTTATTTAATTCTGGTAAGGATAAAACCCAGTTGCTCGTCTAAGAGGGGTGTATCCAATACCATATAGTTGTGGAAATCATTACATTGGTCGAATCCACTAAAATTTAGGAACAAGATTACAGCAACACAAAGAAAGTATTGAAAAAGCATTGAAATCTAGAAACAACTCCATATCTTTCGATTCAGCTTTAAGCAATCATATTTTTGAAAATCCAAACAATTATGTTCTATTTGAGGAAACAATTCTAATTAGCAAAAAGCTAGGAATCAAACAAACTGTCCGCGAGGCAATCAAAATCAAACGAAACTTAAATAATAATACATCCCTAAATAAAGACTTTGGGCGAATACACACTCAACCCTATGTACACAAAATTAATTATAGAAAATAATTTAATTCAAAATAAAACAAAAATAGGAAGGAATAAAAGCAAGACAAATCCCAAAAGAACTACAAGATTAGCTGCAGAGAAGGCAGCCATCTCTGCCTTCAATATTAAATATTCCAATTTTTAATAAATACAGTTAGTTCAATGAATGAACCTTTTTAGCTTGTAAAATGTTAGCTTTTATCACACAGTCTTGGCTGAACTTTTCGTTCAGAACTAATAATACCAAGATGGATTTTTAACCGAAAACTTTTATTGTAAGTGTTTTATTGTATATTATTTTCTTTGCTGAAGACGGTCCTTAGATATAGGGCCGAAATATTCAAATAGGTTTTGTTGGTTCACTGTATTGTGAAAAAAATCCTCATTATTCTCTCCTCTGTATTTGTACAAAAAATATTTCTGTGGGGAGGGGGATTATCCCGTGAGGGTGAAGCCACATATCCTGGTGTTATTTAAAAACGATCAGAAATTAAATAAAATAACAAGCTTTTCAACTGAAAATAAGGAACAACATTAAAACTTATACCGAACAGAAATTATTATGTATATTAGGGGGGTTGCCCCTTCCTCAGCATCTTGCAATTTGGGGTAAAGATTAAACTTTATCCCAGTTCTTTAAAACCGACTCATGAAACACAAGGGTCATTTAATTAGAACAATAAGTAACTTTTTTTTAACGTGCCTAAAAACTGTAGTGTGAAAAGTGAGGTGTTGAGGAGGGGACCACTCCCCTCATATAGTTAATTTTGTGTTCGTTTTAAGGTTTAATGTTGCTCCTTACCTTCAGTTGGAAAAACTTGTTATGGCAATTGGTATTAACCAAATGACATATAGCAATCGCAAATTCTGTCGGTCCGTCGGTCCCGGTTTTGCTACTTTAGGCACTTCCAGGTAAGCTAGGACAATGAAATATGACAGGTGTATCAGGGACCGGAGCAGATTAAATTAGATATAGTAGTATTCCGATTTGACCATCTGGGAGGGGGTGAGTGGGGGCCCGTTAATTCAGAAAAAAAAGAAAAATTGAAGTATTTTTAACTTACGAACGGTTGATCAGATCTTAATGAAATTTGATGTTTGGAAGGATATCGTGTCTCAGAGCTGTCATTTTAAATCCTGACCGGATCTGGTGACATTGGTGGGGTATGGGAGGGGGAAACCTAAAATCTTGGAAAACACTTAGAATGGAGGGATCGGGATGAAACTTGGCGGAAAAAATAAGCACAAGTCCTAGATACATGATTGACATAACCGGAACGGATCTGCTCTCTTTGGGGTAGTTGGGGGTGGGTTAATTCTGAAAAATTAGAAAATATGAGGTATTTTTAACTTACGAACAGGTCATCGGGTCTCAATGAAATTTGATATCTAGAAGGATATCGTGTCTCAAAGCTCTTATTTTAAATTCCGAGAGTATCTGGGGACATTGGGGGGAGTTTGGCGTGGGAGAATCTAAAATCATGGAAAAGGCTTAGATTGGAGGGATCGAGATGAAACTTGGTGGGACAAATAAGCAGAAGTCTTAGATACGTGATTTACATAATTGGAACGAGTCCGATATATTGGGGGGGGGGGGTAATTCTGAAAAATTAGAAAAAATGACATATTTTTAACTTATGAGGGAGCGATCGGATTTTCATGAAACTTCACATTTGGAAGTACCTTGTAACTCAGATCTCTTATTTTAAATCTCAACCGGATCCAGCGTAATAGGGGGGCGGGGCAGTTGGGGGGACCGGAAAATCGTAGAAAATACTGAAAGCGGTGAGATCAGGATGAAACTGGATGGGAAGAATAGAAACCTGTTTAAGATACGTGACTGATATAACCTGACTGGATCTGCTCTCTTTGGTGGAGTTGGGGGGGGGGGAATCTTGAAAATTAAGGTATTTGTAAATTACGAAAGGGTGACCAAATCTTAATGAAATTTAAAATTTAGAAGGATCTTGTGCTTTAAGGCTCTAATTTTAAATTCCGGCCAGATCCTGTGAGGAGCTGTGGGGGGAGCTGGAGGGGGAAACCGGAATTTTTGGAAAACGTGATAATTGGGGTAATTTTATTTTACGAAAAGGTGACCGAATCATAATGAAATTTGATATTTAGAAGGATATCGTGTCTCAAAGCTCTTATTTTAAATACCGACCGGATCTGGTGACATTGGGGGGAGTTTGGGGTGGGGGAACCTAAAATCATGGAACACGCTTAGATTGGAGGGATCGGGATGAAATTTGGTGGTAAAATAAGCAAAAGTCTGAGATACGTGATTTACATAATTGGAATGGATCCGCCCTATTAGGGGTGGGGGGGTCAATTCTGAAAAAAATAGGAAAAATGACGTATTTTTAACTTACGAAGAAGTGATCAGGTCTTCATGAAACTTCATATTTAGAAGGACCTCGTAACTCAGATCGATTATTTTAAATCTCAACCGGATCTAGCGTAATTGTGGGGCAGTTGGGGGGGACTGGAAATCTTAGAAAATACTTAAAGCGGTTAGATCAGGATGAAACTGGATGGGAAGAATAAAAACCCGTCTAAGATACGTGACTGACATAAACCGGACCGGATTTTCCCTTTTTGGTGGAGTTAGGGGGGGGGGGGTAATTTTGAAAATTGAGGTATTTGTAACTCACGAAAGGGTGACCAGAGCTTAATAAAACTTGATATTTGGAAGGATCTTGTGCTTTAAAGCTGTAATTTTAAATTCCGACCGGAATCTGTGGCATTGGGGGAGTTGGAGGGGGAAACCTGAATTCTTGGAAAATGTGAAAATTGGGGTATTTTTATCTTACGAATAGGTGATTGGATCTTAATTAAATTTGATATTTCGAAGGAATCCATGTCTCAGAGCTCTTATTTCAAATCCCGACGAGATCTTTTGACATTGGGGGGAGTTGGAGGGGGAAACCTTGGAAAACACTTGGAGTGAAGGAATCAGAATGAAGCTTGATGGATAGAATAAGAAAATGTCCTTGATACGTGATTGACGTAATCGTACTAGATTTGCTCTCTTTGGGGGAATTGGGGGGAGGGGTTCAGTGATTTGGCGAGTTTGGTGCTTCTGGACATGCTAGGACGATGAAAATTGGTAGGCGTGTCAGGGAGCTGCACAAATTGCCTGGATAAAGTCTTTTCCCAGATTCGACCATCTGGGGGGGGCTAAAGGGAGAGGAAAACTTAGAAGAAATTAGGTATTGATAGCTTACGAGTGAGTGATCAGATCTTAATGAATTTTGATATTTAGAAGGACATCGTGACTCATAGCTCTTATTTTAAATCCTGACCGGCATTAAGCCTCTTATTCCTTTTAAATCCATCTATTGATTCATAGAATTTTGTTATAGCTCATATCATATAATCTCTTAGCTCTTAGCTCGTCACAAGTGCCATATGGCACTTGGCACAAGTGCCATATGGCACTTGGCTTGCCTCGTCACAAGTGCCATATGATCTCTTAGCTCTTGTTTTTTATGTAATGAAACTTAGAGACAAACATTTTTCTAAAGACAATGGAAAAGTGTGTCAGTTGAAGTAAAAGTATATAAAAATAAAAAAGTGAGTAATTACAAAAAGTACACAAAACAATACCCTACTTACCGAAACTAAGTTATAAACTCCCAGAATTCTGTTTTGTTGAGGAATGCTGAAGTGTTGGGCGGATATTTTTTTAACAATATCGACAATTTTGAACTTGACAACTAAACACTCAACATTTAATGCATTTAGATTCAGTGTTTATAAGAAGTAAGGCATTATTAAAGTAGTTTGTTTAAAGTAAAATATTAAAACTAAGAATATGAAAATCAAATAAAAAATTTTTAATTCGATATTTTTAATATAATTTTGAATACCAAAAACCAATATATTTGGCATCTTTATGCTGTGCAACTGTACAAAATTTAATCTTTTTCAAAGTAACAACCAGATAAATATAATCACTCTTGAAAAAAATTTATAATAAAACATAAAAAACGTATCCGTTCAGAGAAAAAATACAGAAATTTCCAGCATTCTGTTCAAGGCAAACATTTCTGTTTTAATAAAGAACTCACCAATCCTCGTCTATATCTCCAAAAACAAACTGCGGAAAAGAACCTAAAAAACCCTAACCAATTATGAAAGCTACACTCCAAACATCGGGAGGCAAATAATGAAAAAGTATTGGACATCAGTGAGGACATAAGTGGGTCTAGTATTAAAGGTCGTATAATTAAAGCAAAAAATTGCACTGGCAAGGATCACATTGTCTATGCAGAATATGTACCCAGCTTCTAATCAGACTATTATATTTTTCTTTACTCATCTTTTGTCGAGATGTCGAGATTTTGTATTACCAATCTTCCCTTCAACGTATCCTTGAGGGATAGGCCACTCATGAACATATTCAGCATTATAATATAAAGCACTTTCAGTATATTCCAGTCAAGATTTCATATTTGGAGCTCTGTCAGTTAGCATTTAGAAGTAAATTGGGCGATCCTCTAACAATAAAAAAGCTTTGGCTGTGATTAAACACCATTTTCGATCTATTCAATGAGATGGCTGATAGAAGAAATACTTTGTTTGTCCTGATATTGATTGCTATGTTTGTACTCTTGGACCCCAACAATTGGGTCATGAAATGGACTATTACAGGGGTTATTCGTCAGTGACCGGTTAAGGTATCGGCAATTGATTTGCTAAGTTTCACTCTGCACAAACCTTTGTTGAAAAATTTCTTGTACTGATTGATGCAGATTTTGTGATTTCTAGACTACACGACTGGGGCCCTAAGGTGGATTTTGAAGAAAGTTTTTCACAAAATCTCATGTCCAGTGTGCGATCCCTCGGCGAGCATTTGAAATCACCACAAAGCTAGAAAGGTTTAAAGAGGTCGAGAAACACATCATCACTCATCAGTCTCAACTCATACCGGGATCATAAAACATCGCTCTTGTCAAAAAAGAAAAGAAAACAAAAGTAAAATTGTTAGAGCGTAAAAGGATTCTTTTCCTAGAAATGGTATATTTACCACATAAAGAATCTCATCTTACAGTCAACTTATCTATAAATATTTTCAATGCGAAAAAATACTGATGTGTGCATAAAATATGGTTTACCATGAACAATTATATTCGCAACAACTGCTCTCTGAAAACGTATACTTTCGAATTTATTCCAGTGCAGATTATTTCATATATTTGACTTCCACCTTTATAGGTTTACTTGTCATTGCTAAAAAATTTAAAAACAAAAAACTTAGTACAAACGAGGGATTATCCTATGAAAATTAATACATGAATGGAACTTTGGTGAGCATATGGAACAATCTATCAAACTATGCAAGTTATATACAATTCATGTTGTTGACTCGAATGTCCTATAAGCTATCAAGAGATTTGGCTATTGGATATGAATATAAAACGGACACTGACACTAGCAATATACTTAGAGATACAACAACTAAAGATTTAAGCTTGATGATTAAAAATAAATCATGAGATAGGCCTATTTTATATGCCTCAATGGTTGACTCCTAACGTTAAAATTGATATAAAATTACAAGTTGCTCTATCTAATTTTATATTTCAAATATTATTTTTGGCACTAAGCCTTGCAAAAAAGTCTCTCTCATCTCGGCAATACTTCATGTACAAAAACAAAAGGTTGTGAGTTCTGTTACTTTGGCAATTGAGAAATTAGGAGCTAGTGGAAATAATACCCTACTGTGCGTTCCTATTGCCATCATGAATCAACGACGTGTTGCTACGGGTAGACGTGCTTACACTGATTCTCACCGATTCGATCTCTGGTGAAATTCCTTCAAAACTTCCTTTGGCATTCATAGAAAGTGTTAGTTCCATAAGATCTTGGGCAAGTTCTCAGCATAAGTTAGAAATGTTTGGACTTAAATCTCTTGTATCTAAAGTAAATGGAATTCAAATATACAATTTATCCTTCGATAAATCCTACAGGATGCTATACGCATTAACAATGCAATCTCTAGTTCAAAATTATAAATTATTCGAAAATGGTATAATTGAATAAATGTATTCAAAAACTCATGGTATCGTTGCATTGGATTTCTCCGATGCTCAAGACGTGACTATTGTCCAAAAGGGCACAGTACGTTTAGAGTGCACTTTTGCCTTATCGGAGGAAAGTATTGCATTAATCTCGCTAAATCAATTTGAAACCTATTGCGAAATTACCCTTGATGGCAGTGTTCTATCACACTTGCCACCATAAGCAAATTGAATAATCAATGTAGTCAATTTCGATCCCTACATACCCAAATAGAAACGCCATCGCATTTCCTTGGATTTCCTCAACTCTGTTTAATGGGTTGTCAATATCCTTATCATTGTTAATAGTAGACCATCAAATTCAGACGGAACACTGGCTATGCATCTTTCAAACAGCGAAGAAGATGGAGTTTTTTTATCCTCTTGGCCGGCCGTATACATTTTACACGCCTCATACTAAAAACTTTCTTGAAAAAAGCGGAAAATCTACTATTCCAAATCAGATCTGAGCGAAAGATTTATTAACCAAAAGCTGTGGTTTTCGAACACTATTTTATTTTATTCTTTCATGTCACGGATATGTTTACAGTGAATTTCCTAGCAATTATGGTGACAATCCTCTACTGAATGAATTTCTTGCTGAAAATACTATTTCCTATCTGGATAATATAAATTTCATTGCCCTAAGAGTAAAATGCTCTAAAAATGTTTGTAAATTTGGTTATTATTAAAAATTGTATGCATAAAACTTTTATCCCTTAGATTTCTGCTTTTCCGTATAAGTAAGTGCTGTGAAAAATTAATGGCGATAGATCATTTGAATTCACTGTATATAGATCTTGATGTGCATAGTCAGGGTCACTTTTTCTATAATATAATATAACCTCATTCTTGTTATATACTAAAAAAATAAAAAGATTTTTCAAACTCCATACACGGTCAAACGCCTTACACGGTCATGCCAATTTGTTACAATTTTTGTTATAAAAAAGCACTAAACTTTTAAAATAAATGAAAATCACAGCCATTGCTATGGTCATACAAAATTATTCATTGATTTGAAATATCACAGATTCAAGCTAAACATTCAAACACAGTTTGCTATCTCTTCGTAAAGCTGGTCAGATTCTTTGTACAATATTTTCATATGAAGACTTCCTGTAGCAGCCAAGTTAAGGTCAGTATGCTTATAATCATAATAACCAGTATCTTCACGGTGATATCGTAAGAAGCAGACTCTCTTATTATTCCAGTAATGTGTAAAGTAAAGTAAAGTAAAGTGTAAACCAGGTTCTTCCTCCCAAAACAAATTAAAACCACGACGATGCTGGTCTCTTAAAAATACACTGAAATAACTTTTAGGGCTTTTCGCAATCATGCCGGGTTAAGTATTTTTCCCACCGGTCATATTTATCATAGTGACAATTAAAGCCAAGGAATCCTCTAGTGTGAAAGTCACAAATCTCTTCAAGAAATGATTTATAATCTTTAACATTTACTACATGTCCTCTATGCAATTTACACGGATCGCATAATCTACACTTTACATTACACTCTTCAACGATTTTACAATTCTCACAGGGTGATAAGCTGACCAGTGTATCATGGTGAACATGTCCAGAACCTTTTTTTTCAATGTTGACTCTCTCTCCGCCAAAATGAATTTGACTTAAAATGGCAAAGAGAGTGTTCTTTTCAAGTTCTAGAGACAGAGGAGTAATCGAGTCACATCACAAATCCTGTTTTGAAAGGATGTTTGTACTTATTTCTTGTTGCTATGGAAAATTTTCGTCCTAAACGAGTATTTAGATAAGGGCTAAAAGCAAAACCATAATATCATTTTGTTGTTTTGCAATTCATATGTTAATAAATCGATTGAATACATTTAGACCACGACGTAAACATTTTGTACAATAATTCAAATTTGGAGATTCATTTCTCATTGTATCATTAAGCATTTACTGAAAAGATTCTTGACAATCATCACCAAGAATCAAACATGTTTCCGAAATCACAAGATTCCGTAAGAATTTTTAGCTCTCAAATCCAGTCATTTTTAAATCTTAACACTCTCACAGCCGACTGTAGACTAACCAAGATTCTTTCTACCTCGGGGATATTTCTAGATAAACGGTAGCCTACTAAAAATATCTGACAAGAAAAAAATTTCGATTTAGAAACACTTTTATTACATAACTACTAATATATCACTAATTTTTCACATATTGACTCAACTTTTTGTACTGAACATATTTCGTGATTGCATTTAAAGTAGCTTGAAGTGTGTGGGCATGCATCACATTAGCTTTGGCTGCAAAACATAGATGCCGCTCCAATTTGAATATGCTCAATGATATCAAATATCTTGCATACATCTCATCCCATTCAAGCCTTAATCGAGAACTTCTCGTAATTTCTACTGCTAAGTTTGGTACTCTTATCTTTGTAATATTGTTGCTGCCAGCTCAGCTATCAACTTCTAATAATGTAAACAAATAACTAAGTCTTCTATTATGCCTATTTGTTTTCTTTCTTAATTCTACTTCCTCATTAGTATGAAGTACATTGAAAATTCAGCCTAATATTGGATCTGGTTGCTATGGCCAGTGGCAAGGATCTCATGACTAAATTTAAATGAAATTGTAATGAAAGTATGCAAAGAGATGTACCCTTTGTAGTATAGTCTTTCTGGTTGCTAGGGAAGGTCCATGACTGGATCTAGTTGCTATGTAAACTGGTTATGCAAATGAAATTTAGGGTATGATCTCTTGCAGCCACAGACGGTTAGTTAAGGAGTATAGGTAATCTTTAAAGCCCAAATAAGGGTGTAAGATCTGGAGGTATAGGCAATGCTTAGAGCCAAAATAAGGGTGTGAAATCTGAGCGTATTATTGCTACACTAGTGGAATCTTACTCTTAGGGTTTTTACCTGTAGGCTAATACATAATAATAAAATTTCAAATCTAGGACTCAGGGTTTTGTCTTGAGACCTTTACTTTTTTCTATTGCAATGATAAAGTACATGGTAGTCTTTTCAGCCCTCTTTAAATATATTTTTGACATCATCACAGTCACTGGAGCATTCAGTTAAAGCAAAAACCAAACCTAGTCCTCCTTCTCTCTACAATCAGATCGTCTTGAGATAGAATTTAAAGAAAAACAACAGTTTTTCACCTGAAAGTATAGAATTTAAAGAAAAACAACAGTTTTTCACCTGAAAGTAAAGGGCAACATCAAAACTAAAAACAAACAGAAGCTGTTACGCATATAATGGAGTTCGACCCCTCATCAATACCTCACTCTTTACACTTAAGTTTAAATTTTGTTCCAATTCATTGAGAATGATCTCCGAATTTCATAGACCGTATTATTAGAATAAACAGCTCTTTTGAAAGTACTAAAAAACGTTTGCGTAAAGAGTGAGGGTCCTGTGGTTGCGCAGTGGATTTGACCTTAGCTTGGTAACACGAGACCCAGAGATCGTGCAATGCTGTAGCAATGCACTGCAGGGCCGACACAGGGACCTTAGTAGTGAAGAAGCGTCGTTAATCTGATACAATACAATACGTAAAGAGTGAGGCATTAACAAGAAGCCGAAACCCCTCATATACGTAATAATTTCTGTTTCTTTTAAGTTTTAATGTGGCTCCTTACTTTCAGCTGAAACACCTTTGAAACACCTTTGCTGAAACAACGATGAAACACCTTACTTTCAACGTGTTTTTTTATTTCTGATCGTTTTTTCTTAATGCTTTGAAATCCGGCGCCACCTTCAATGAAAATTTTCTTCCCCCATGAATAATTCCTCCATGGAAAGATCCTTCCACGTAACCTACTCACACCGACTCCCACCCCCCTGGACCACCAGAAAAAATCCCCCCTGAAAATGTCTGCATACTTCCCAAAAGCCATTACGTAAACAATGGGCAGAGTTCATAGCCTACAGCCCTTCCCCCAGGGACTGTAGGGGATTAAATCATCCTCAAAAGTATAGTTATCAAATTTTCTTACTATGATGAACATAATAGCTATCTTAAAATTTTGATCCGGTGACTTTGGGAAAAAATGAGCGTGGGAGGGGGCCTAGTTTCCCTCGAATTTTTCGGTAACTTAGAAATGGCACTAGAACTGTCAGTTTCTGTTAAAATGAGTTCTCTTGCGATATTCCAGGACAACTGGATCGATAAGATCACCCCTGGAAAAAACATGCGTCCGTGATCTTTCTTCTGGAAAAAAAAAAGAAAATATCATATTTTTGCAGATAGGAGCTTGAAATATTTACAGTAGGGTTCTTTGATACACTGAATCTGATGGTGCGATTTCCATTAAGATTCTATGATTTTTTAAGACGTTTTTCTCTCTTTTTTCAAAAATAAGGCACATTTTGTCAGGCTCTGAACTTTTGATGAGTAAGACTAAACTTGGTGAACTTTATATATTTTTAAATCAGCATAAAAATCCAATTCTTTTGAAGTATCTTTTGTTTATGAAAACTCCTTACTGTAAATTTTCGGTTAGTATTGAGCCGGGTGGCTCCTTAGTTTCAGTTCGTTAACAAGAACTGTTTGTAAGTAGTGTATGACCTAAATGGTTAATTTTATAACATCCTATGCGAGGCAGTTTTGAATCATCCGATGGAAGGCTCTGCTTGAACAACCTGCCTTCATTTTGTAAGGTAAGTTTCTTTAAAAGTTAATAGGCTTGGTTCATACATCTTGAAGCGGTTTAGTCCTCTTGTACAAAAAAAAAATATTGATGAGATTGACCATTTGAAGACCTAAGAGCAGTCTAGTTAAGTGTCGTCCAGTCAAGTCTTGCAATGGTCTAGCAAATATGGATGCCCCGTTTCTGTTTTGACCTTCAACACCCAATGACGTCTCTCTCAACGATTTGGAAATGGTCCTTTAGATTGAGTGGAAGCCCCAATCAGACTCTATAATAGCCTAGGAATAAACAGTTCATGTATGCCAATGGGTAGTTTCTAACCAATGCTACTACACTCTCTCAAACGAGCTGAAACGCGCAAAAGTACAGTTGGGCTATCGACAAAATGAGGTAATATAAACATGTCAAAGATACATCAAAAGAATCGAATTTTTATGCTGATTCTAAATATATAAGTTTCATCAAATTTAGTCATTGTCATCAAAAGTTACGAGCCTGAGAAAATTTGCCTTGTGAGAAAAATCACACCATCGCATTCGGCGTATCGGAGAACCCTATAGCGAAAATTTCAAGCTCCTATCTACAAAAATGTGGAATGTCGTACTTTTTGCCAGAAGACAAATAACGGGGGCGTGTTTATTTATTATTTTTTTCTTTCTTTTCCCCAGGGGTCATCGTATCGACCAAGTAGTCCTAGAATGTCACAATAGGGCTCATTCTAACGGAAATGAAAAGTTCTAGTGCTACTTTTTAAGTGACCAAAAAAATTAGAGGGCACCTAGGCCCCTCCCATGCTCATTTTTCCCAAAGTCAACGGATCAAAATTTTGAGATAACCATTTTGTTCCGCATAGTCGAAAACCATAGTAACTATGTCTTTGGGAATGACTTACTCCCCCACAATCCCTGGGGGAGGGGCTGCAAGTTGCAAACTTTGACCCGTGTTTACATATAGTAATGGTTATTGGGAAGTGTACAAACGTTTTCAGGGGGATTTTTTTGGTTTGGGTGGGGTTGAGGGGAGGGGGCTATGTGGGAGGATCTTTCCTTGGAAGAATATGTCATGGGGGAAGAGAAATTTAATGAAAAGAGCGCGATATTTTCTAAAACTACTATAAAAAAAACAATGAAAAAATAAACATGAACAGGTTTTTTCAATTGAAAGTAAGGAGTAGCATTGAAACTTAAATCGAACAGAGATTATTACGCATATGAGGGGCTCTAAAAATATTTTAGTATAAAGAGCGAGGTATTTAGGAGGAGATAAATACCTCGCTCTTTATGGTAAAGTATTTTTAGTAATTTCAACTATTTATTCTACGGCTTTTCTGATTCAGGGGCCATTCTTAAAGAATTGGGACAAAACTTACAATTTAGTGTAAAGAGCAAGGTATTAACGAGGGTACAAACCCCCTCGCATACATAATGAAAATATAAGAATATAAAAGTTTGTCACGTAAGTTAATTCTTAAGTAGCGTATATTTTTCACTAATAAAAACGTTCGTTAAAAATTAAAAGTTCCAGTTGCCTTTTTAAAAATTAAAAAATTAGAGGGCAACTAGGCCTCCTTCCCCACCCCTTATTTCGTCTGATCAAAACTAAGAGAAAGCCATTTAGCCAAAAAACGAATTAATATACAAATTATATTAAATAATTATAATTAAATAATTATATTTATGTGTGGAGAACCAAAATCAAACATGTATTAATTCAAAAACGTTCAGAAATTAAATAAAAAAAAAAAACCAGTTTTTTTTAACTGATAGTAAGGAGCGACATTAAAACTTAAAATTAACAGAAATTACTCCGTATATGAACTTGGCTGTCCCCTCCGCAATCCCTCACTCTTTACGCTAAAGTTTGACTCTTTGCCACATTTCAACTTTTTAAAACAATTAAAAGCTTTAGCGTAAAGAGCGAGGGATTGCAGCGGGGACAACCCATTTCATATACGGAGTAATTTCTGTTCGTTTTAAGCTTTAATTTCGCTCCTTACTATCTGTTAAACAAACTAGTTTTTTTATTTAATTAAGAGAAAGAGTCAAACTTTAGCGTAAAGAGCGTAAGGATCTCATCTATTCAAAATACCGAGTAATTCCAATGATTTCAAACTACTCAAAGAATTATTGCGATGATAAGCCTAAAAGTGGTATTTTCCGATGAGTTTTATTTATGATACGAAATGTTAAAGTCACAGTCCTGTAACAGTCCAAGTTACAGTCCTGTTCTAAGCATCAGGAAGCTTAGCATATAAATGGATAATTCAAAAGATGAAAAGATTTTTCTTTTTAAAATTTCAAATTACCAATTCATTTATTTTTCCCTCCTTGAACTATGGTCATACTTGGTCATTGGCAAAATACTTTAAAACAGTAATGGACACTGAGTCTTTCTCTTTATCCCCTGGGCCAATTAAATCTAAAAATTTAATGAAGACTTCCTTTTAAAAATTATACTTACAAGAGGAACGAGTTTAATTTGTTCTCCTATAAAATGTGTCGCACTCCCCTTTCAATATCATTAAAAAGAAGTTATGACGCAACAATTTGTTTTTATTTTCCGCCTAAAGTTTGCTTAAAACCATTTGTTTAGACTCTTGTCTCTATCAATTTATGGCTCTTCCTTTTAAACAAATGTGTTTAGCAACAAATCTACATACTCCTTAAATCCATGGTGGCTGGAATTTTACACATTTATGGGACTATTTTTTTCGTTAAAAACTTATCTTTTATTAGTCCTAAATATAGGGTGACTAATGGACTATTTCAGCGCGATTATCAACAATGCTCTAGCTATATCCGGTAATCTGTTGTCAACAGTCTAACAAGACAATGCAGTCTATGTATTTTTTCGTTCAGTCAAGCGGTATAACAATTACTTCAGAACTATTTACTTATAATTACTTCTAATATTTACTAATATTTCTAATGTTAATTATAATATAACAATTACTTCAAAGGCATATTTTGAAAAATTTAGCATTCCCTAGAATTTCTAAAAGTGGTGTTGGAAATTATACCTCCTCTTTCCTTTCCAACCCTGTTGATAATTACATTGCTCTTATTTAATATTATTTGCTCATCATATTCAATAAAAAACCTTTGCTCCTTGGCACTTAGACCTCAAGGCGAGTAGCGGGGTAGATGCTGCAGCCCTTGAAAAAGTCTACAAGTAGTATTTTGAAAAATTCCAAGTGTTCTGTGATTAATTTCATCTGGAGATATAACTGTATAATATTATGCACGACAAAATCCTAGGATTGTAAATCTAGTGTTACCCTCTGCGATACCTTGGTGCTTCTTTTTGGCACTTTTTCGCAAAAAAAAATAATTAACATGAGAGATTATAAAATAACAGCAAGAATAAAGGTAATTGAATTTCGAGAGCCGAGTTATTTCAAATATCTTAACTTGGAAATTAAATATCCAAGCTTTTTTTCTTTTTAACCACTGTTATAGAAAAAAGAATATATAGGCCAGATTTTGAAATCATGATTGCATCTTCAAGAGTTTATCCTAATCCATACTCTGCTTTTTGTATTGTCTGGGAAAGAATTACAACAGTAACTTTGCTGTTATTTTGCTAAACTCTTGGAATTCCGACCACGATATATATATATATATATATATATATATATATATATATATATATATATATATATATATATATATATATATATATATATAGATCAAAATTTTGAGGTTGATATTTGAGATATTTGGTGGAAATTGATACAAAAGGCATTATTTGAAACGTTTTGTCAAACTGAAATGCATAACCCACTCGCTTATATATTATTTTGTCCCCAGGACACTTCAAATTTTCTGCTCTTCTCAAATTGTGTTTTATAATACTGTCGCACTTACAAAAAGATTTCGAGAAGGGGAATTTTAGTATTATGTTAAAAACAACTGCTTCTACACACCTTATGTAGAGGAAGGGATCATGTCAAGGGATTGTCAGTGGGTATGAAAGCACAGTTTCCACTGTCGTTAATTCAATTTTGGGGGAGATTATGTTGCTAATACGAATTAAATAAATATTTTAGTAAGTAAAATTTGAATGTTTAGACAAGCAGTTTTGCAAGTTTTTGATTTATCTCAGGTGTGATGGTTACAATAACATCCTGTGAACTTTTCTATTGCACTGAAATTTGTGGCCTACCTGCTTGAAATCAGCACCCTCATTTGATTTATTTATCAATATTACTGTGTCCTGTTTCTTTCCCAGGATACGTATAATGTTTCCCAGATGCACTTTATATTCTTGTCTGCGAAAATGTTTAAAAATTGTAGTTTTATGTAACATATATTTGTTAGGTATCCTGAGGTCGAACAAATAGCTTCCATGTAAAAAAATGACGATTTAAATTTCCCATATTTGCTACCCAGTAAGATTTATGCACTGCGACATAATACATTTTGAATTGGTGCAGGATATCAGAATAGCGATCACTTTCAAAATATGTCAATAGATTATATTACAGTTCAGCAGCCTAGTACAGAGTAACTTATGTAAGCCCTTCCTTGTTTTTCATAGATTTGGATTCTATTTGTTTTGACTGTTTTTAACAAAGGTAAAAAAGAAACAGCACAACATTGAGCAAATATAACTAAAATCGGGAGATTCTAATCCTCTGAATTAGCAACTCCCGCAACAACCATGATATACTAGGTTGCAGCTACCGCTGCAACAACGATTAAAATTGTTTCTAAAAATTGCTTTTGTTAATTACAAAAGGTGCTATATGTAGCAATTTCTTTTAAAATGAGCCATGAAACAGCCATCTATGATGTTTAAGAGCCTTGCTAGTAGGTTTGAAGAAGGCGAAACGGGAAAGAAGATTTTTTCAATGCAGAATATCATGGCTTTGGCCAGTCTCCTTGTTTTTCAAGGCCATGGATTTTCCTTGTTGTTCAAGCCAAAGGGCTGTGAGATTCCTTCGAAGGGTTTTTGGACGAGATGGTTCTAATGATGTGCTGTATGTTTCGATATGACACCCTTTTTAGGAGTTTTAGGAGTACATGTTTTTCCTTACCATCTCTCTCTCTCTCTCTCTCTCTCTCTCTCTCTCTCTCTCTCTCTCTCTCTCTCTCTCTCTCTCTCTCTCTCTCTCTCTCTCTCTCTCTTCTCTCTCTCTCTCTCTCTCTCTCTCTCTATCTCTCTCTCTCTCTCTCTCTCTCTCTCTCTCTCTCTCTCTCTCTCTCTCTCGAGATTTTATGGATTTCTATTCAGTATGTTGCTCTACCTACCTAGCAGCGGTGCCACCTTAAGGAAATTTAGGGGAGAGGTGTAATTTAAAATCGAATTGTTGGGTTAATTTTGTTTGACTCTTTCTTTCAACTCTACTTTTTAAAACAGTAAAAAACTTTAGCTTAAAGAGCGGGGCGCTGATGAGGGAACAGTCCCTTTCATATACGGAGTAATTTCTGTTCGTTTTAATGTCGCTCCTTACTTTCAGTTAAAAAAAACTTGTTTTTCTTGTTTAATTTCAAGATAAAAGATGAATTGATGAAATCGGCCTCTGCGCCTCTTTGAAACACCTATGAACTGCGCCTCTTTGAAACACCTATGGTAGATTCCATATCAAGCTCGATATCAAGCGCTGGCGACTCAGTGCATATGATGTTTTGAAAGCATTAAGTAACCCCCCGAAAAGCCGTAACGAAAATTTTACAGAGACTTTTTCAAGGTCTATGGTTGCATATCATCGATATATGTCTTGCTTAGAGTGAAATATCATCCTTTCTCGAATGTATTGAACGTGAAAAAAGAGGTCCAACAGACTTCTGTTTAATCTTACAAATAAGCACAAATATTACCGAAAAAGATGGAATTTCTGGTAAAACCAGAAATATCTTGGAAAAATGTAAGAACTTAAGCGGCAATCCTTAAACAATTTTTTACTTTTTACTGTTTTTCTAACCCAATATAATTTCCACTTTTTATGACACGGAAGTAATTTTGTTATTGACAAGTCAGGTCAGCACAATTCTACTCTTTGTAGCCTTAGAAACTTCATTGTCGAAGTGTTTTAATGGTTCTTTACTTCCTAAAATTCATAAAACTTTTCTAATAATGACAATCAGGAGCATTGCTTGTTAAAACCCATTTTCTAATGGTATTTAGTTAATTTTGTTATGTTTTCACTTTGATTTTCTAGAATTTGTAAAAATGAGAACATCATAAAGTCAAAAAAGTTATTTAAATAGACGTTTTAAGATACTGAATTTTAGTTTTTGTGTTGTTTTTTTTTCTTTGCAAAAAGCTAAAAGACTAATTAAGTTACTAAGATACAAGGTCCGTCTGCAGTATCTAGAAAAAGTTTTGACAACATATTTTTCAGTGAGATTCGTCAATGTCTTGTAGATTTCAAATAATAAATTTGTAAATTAAACTAAATTATAAATTTAGACTAATATACTGACGATTACTTCTTGACATCCTTGTTTTTTTTTTATAATTGATTAATAACTTTACTATTTAATAGCTACTTAATGACTGAAAACTACTTTCATACCACTCTTGACATCGGAGCAAGGGAGGCCGATTCGTTTAGCTATGCCGTTACCTATTTACGTTTGTTTTACCACATTTCATCCACGTGCTCTTTCATTCTTTAAAAGGGGCAAATTTCAAATCCGTGTCTCTTTTTTTCAAATTCTGGTTCCTTTCTCTTTCCTTTGATTGCCAAATTTTCTCACACAGAAAATATAAATCTTTTCCATGAGGAAAAGATAAAGGATACCAAAGGTAGTTATATATGTGTAAAAGCATTTATCGAATTTTGACAGAAACGAAGAATGTTTGATGAGCCGTGTTAACACCCTTCTTTCATTAGGTTTATCGGAGTGTCAGCCGCTGGAAATAAGGTTCATTCCAGCAATGTTTATCTCATAACTTCCTGTTTCCTCATGAGCTGGATTAGTCTTAGAATTGACAAATTAGAGGTTGCACGAAAGCAAATATTTGAATTTGGAGTAATTTCATGTTTACCTGAACCAGTTAGAAATTAAGCAGCTAAGTAATGGGTGAGTTTACTTTTTTTATTCTGAGTAAATGATATGCTAAGCCAAAAGAGGTGAGTTCATAAGAACCTATAACTAAAACATTTATTTTAGAATATTAAAAATAAAATCGTCACATAATTGTCAAATAATTCATTGTCACCAAGTTTTACATTGCTGTCATCATATGCTTTTCATTATCATCGTCAATAGTCTTTTTGTCATGGTTGCAGCAATACCTGCAGCCTCAAAGAACAAACCACGGTCCATAGTAGCAAAAATTAAAAGTAAAACGCTTTAAAATATAAAGACTAGGTAGGGATAAAAATATAGCAATTTGTAGCTGATTCGAGAAAACTAAATACCATTTTCGATCAGCTGTAATAGTAAAATGCCATTTCGAAAAACAATTTATAGAAATTTAGAATGATAGCAGGAAACCCCTGAAAAA
The DNA here is from genome assembly GCF_032884065.1 of Artemia franciscana. Lineage (NCBI taxonomy): Eukaryota > Metazoa > Arthropoda > Branchiopoda > Anostraca > Artemiidae > Artemia > Artemia franciscana. The sequence goes on from NC_088881.1 coordinate 10,121,664, forward strand.
TGGCGTCTGGTCGAAACAATCGTCGTTTCCGAAAACCTCATGCTGGTAACTTGCAGCAGTTACAGTCCCCTGGCTTGAACAACAAGGAAAATGATTTTTCTTTTGCTTGGGTAGCACTGATATAACCTACTTTGTTTTCTTCCATGTCTGTGGGGCAATGGGATACCATCGGGAGTTGTTTAAAGGCTCATTTGATAGGAAATCGATATGTGCTTTTTTTACTTTTAAGTTTTAACTTTTAAGTTTTTAAGTAGCTATAAAATAAGCGTCTATAATCTCTGTTTATTAAATATAAACTGTTTAGGAGCTTCTTGACGGCTTAGGAACGCATCACTCAAGCTAAATATATAATTTTTCAATAATTTTACATAGATTGCCTATCTCTAGGATTTTCAATCAAATTCAATCCTTTCGGTACCATCAAATGAGAGAACGCCACTATTCTGTGGAACAACCTTTTCGAATCCTTGAAAATGACACTAGAGCTTTTAATTTCCACTTGAATGAGCTGTCTTCTGATTTTTTAAAACTATTTGTTAGAAAAGACAACATATAAAAATAAAAAAAAAACAAATAAACACGTTTCCATGATATTCATTGTAAAAAAAAAAGCAAGAATGTAAAACTTTTGTAGATGTAATCCTGGAATCTGTATAAAAGGGTGGAAACCTTGTGACTTGTTTAGACAGAGTTGTAAAAAAATATGGCATAAAAAGGTGCAAATTTAATTAAAATGGATCATAAGATAGCATTAGAAAACATTCAATAGTCAATTAGAAATATCACGAAAATGGTACACCAGCATTACGGGTGACAACACTGATCGTTATCCCCATTTTTAAGGTATTTCTATTTATTTGTGGTCCTTATCATGGCCACCATCCCTCTTTCATTAGTAGATTTATTGCAGACTCACTTGCTGGAAATATCTCATTACTTCCTGTTTCCACCTTTGTTATCATATGTATGCTCGATTAGTCTTAATTATTGACAAATACCTGATTCTATGAATGGATATTTTAATGGAAGACAAATTATTTGTGCTAAGGAATTTGTGAAAATGAAAAAAAAAATTGATAAAGATAATTAATTGGTAACACAGTTTTCTTCAATGTTAAACAAATGTAAGGTTGCCACCCCCTGTCGATGTGTCATTATTTCTAGTCATTTTTTATATTGCCTAAACAAATAAAATCGCTAAATAAGAACATAAATCACTATATCATTGAATAAAACCACTAAATCAACCAAATAACCACCAAAATCTAGTGATTTTTTCTCACCTGGTGGTAACCCTGAACAGATGGTTAGTGTTTGCCTTACATGAACAACGTTCTAAGCCTTCAAATAAGAAAGTTAGGTTTGACCAGCAAAAATAGAAAATATAATAATAAATGTAATAATATAATAAAATAATGTATAATTGCAGTATTGGGAAATAATATATAAAGTGTAACCAGAGTTTAATCAACAAGTTGAATTCATTGATTATTTGCTAGGTTCAAGGTCTTCTAGGAACTGTTAAGGGTGTTTTAACCTTTCGCTTTTCCGATTTTATCGTTGTCGTATTTTCTAATTATTTGGAAAGGTTCTTTTAATGTGACAAGATAAATTGTAGTATATCTAGTATAGCGTAATTGTAATTTATTTAAAGTAATTTATTGGTATAGTTTGTTCTTCAATGGCTCACACGTTGCACAACATACAATTTAAAAGAGATTGGAAGAACTGAAAAACATGCTTCTGCTTTTTTGTCTATTATTAAAAGATCACTAAATTGATCAGAAAATATAATTAAAAAATACCCAAGAAAGCAAGGTTAATTTTCAGCCAGTGGTCAAAAGTGAAAAGACAAAAGGAGATATTTCGGCAAGGACCTCCACCTTGCTATCCTCAGTGGATAAAATACTAACCTTTTGGAGGTAAGTGTAACAAAGCTGATAGACCTTTTTTTAACAGTAATAAATTTTTTTGATAAAATGATAAACACTTTTTTTAGTACTAAGAACGGCTCAGCTAAGACTAAGCCAGGGTCATTTACTAAGCCAATAGTCACGAGTCCGTGAGGACGGTAAGGACTTTTAAGCAAATAGTAAGGACTAAGTCCTTGCTGAAATACCTGCTTATGTCTTTCCAGATATTGTTGTCTACTCTCTTTTGTTCTGTTTTCTTGGTTATCGTTTAATTATGTTTTATCGTTAACGTCATACATAGCGAATGTGGTCCTAAAACGTACTTATTAAAACTAATTTTTTGTAACAGGTAGGTTTTCTTTGGCTGCCATGTTGCAAAAAAATAACTTTTAAATAAAAATCTCCGTTTGAAACTGTTTATCAGAGCTAGTAAAGAGGACAAGGTGCATTTGGGAAAAAAAAAATTAACTTCTAAACATTTTGAAACGAAAAAATAGGAAGAACAGAACGAATCAATTGATGTAGCTACGTTTTTCCCAATTCTAACTTTTTTAAAAATCATATAATGCCTTTTGAAGAAGACATATCTATATTTGATTAGCGCGTTTTGGTCATATCTGTAAATCGTATTTTTTGTACTAATGGTAAGTCTCTAGTTCGTATCTTAAACTGCAAAAATAATCCATTTTAAATCTTGCAGGGCAGCCAAGTTGACCACACGCTTTTACTTGAGGGGGGAGACGGTGGGCTAAGAGAGTTTCTCTAGGAAAGGCTAGGATATGGAAAGTTTTTTTTTTTGAGATGTGAGATGCAAAATCGCTAAGGTCCAAAAAAGATACAAAAACACTTCCAAACGTCACGAAATTTCATTTTTTTTTATGTTTTCAGTCTTCAAGATAGAACCCAAATCTTTCCTCCCTTTAGAGTAACTGGACGGTAGGGCATTAATACCATTTCTGATATTTGATGAGCTGTTTGAGAGTGTCCACCAGGTGAAAGTTCAACAGGCTACTTAAAACACTTTTACAAACTATCTAAGCTTGAAACTCGATGTCCCAGGAGGGAATATTTAACTAAGAAAATCTACTAATTTGCGGGTTTGCATTCTTTTGTCTACTTTATTCCTATTAACAGAGTAGGTCTATAGTAACTGATAAAAAACCAAAGTGAGCTTAGTATTTAGCATAGAGCTAAAACTAAAGAACAGAGATGAAGGGATAGGTTATAAAACTAAAAATGAATATAAAATAAATTAAATAGGGTTTCTTTGATAAAAATAAAGTAAGAATTTTGCTGGTGCTCTAACTAGTTTAGAAGGAGTATACTCCACAACAATTAACATTCTTTCTACTTAGGTCTTATTTGTTATTTATTCTTTTGTCTGTGTTGCGTAGACTTAAATTTGTTATTCAGAGTTTTTTTTATCTAGTAAGTTTGTGAGTATATCTCTAATAAATATATACTTTATAGCTTTCTACTGTAACCGAGTTAAAGTTTTAAGTTGAGAAATAAGGTTAGCAGCTGGTTCAGTTTTAAATCAGGAGTTAAGTAAGGTTGTGTTATATCTCCCTTCATATTCATCATTTTGATGGACATTGTCTTAACGAGCACAGGAAAAGCAATGGGAGAACATGGAATCAAATGAGTAGGAAAACTTTAGTGGACTTAATTATACTGATGATTTAAGCGTCCTAGATGAAAGTGTGAGCAAAATAAATCAACTTTCAAAGTTTTTGCCAGTTCAGGGTACTAGAATAGGCTTGAAAATTGATGTTAAGAAGACTAGGTTGCTTTGACTAAGAATAAGTGAAGATGAAAAGGTGGTGTTGGGTAACAAAAATATTGTTCTGGTGGACAGCTTTACTTACCTTGGTAGTATTATTAGTAAGACGATGGGAGCAGTGAACATGGTAGAAGTAGAATAGCCAGATTGAGGGTGTATTTTGATAGTTGAAAAAAGTTTGGAAGAATAGGAAAATAAGTCCCAGACCAAAATTATCAAACAGTTCGTGGTAACGAGCAGTAGTAAGGAGCGACCCGGCTCAATAATAAACGAAACTCTAAAAAATAGAATTTTGATACCAGTAGTTACATTAAAAGAATTACATTTTAATGCTGATTTTAAATATATAAGTTTCATCAAGATTAGAATTATCCATCAAAAGTTACGAGCCTGAGAAAATTTGCCTCATTTTAGAAAATAGGTAAAAACACCCCCTAAAATTCACATGATCTTAACGAAAATCACACCATCAGATTCAGCGTATCAGAGAACCCTATTGTAGAAGTTTCAAGCCCCTATCTACAAAAATGTGGAATTTCGCATTTTTTGCCAGAAGACAATTTCCAGAATGTCGCAAAAGGGCTCATTCTAACGGAAATTAAAAGTTCTAGTGCCCTAATTAAAAAACTGGAGGGCACCTAGTCCCCCTCCCACGCTCATTTTTCCCCAAAGTCACCGGATCAAAATTCTGAGATAACCATTTTGTTCACCATAGTCGAAAAACCCAATAACTATGTCTTTGGGGACGACTTACTCCCCCGCAGTCCCCGTGGGAGGGGCTGCAAGTTATAAACTTTGACCTGTGTTTACATATAGTAATGGTTACCGGGAAGTGTACAGACGTTTTCAGGGGTATTTTTTTTTGTTTGGGGGGAGAGAGTTGAGGGGAGGGGTTACGTGGGAGAATCTTTCCGTGGAGGAACTTCTCATGGGGGAAGAGACTTTCAATGGAGGGGGCGCAGGATTTTCTAGCATTATTTAAAAAAACAATGAAAAAATAAATATGAAAAGTTTTTTTTTCTACTGAAAGTGAGGAGCAGCATTAAAACTGAAAACGAACAGACATTATAACGCATATGAAGGGTTTACCTCCTCGTAGTACCTCACTCTTTACGCTAAAGTATTTTTAGTAATTACAACCTATTCTACGGCCTTTGAGATTCAGGGGTCATTCTTAAGGAATTGGGACAAAATTTAAGCTTTAGTGTAATGAGCAGGGTATCGACGTGGGGTGAGCCCTCATATACGCAATAAAAACATACGAGTACAGAAGTTCGCTAAGTAAGTTAATTTGTAAGTTACGTATATTTTTTACTTATGAAAACGTTCGTGAAAAATTAAAAGTTATAGTTGCCTTTTTAAATAATCAAAAAATTGGAGGGCAACTAGGCCTCCTCCCTCACTCCTTTTTTCTAAAAATCTTCCGATTAAAACTATGAAAAAGCCGTTTAAATGAAAGTTTTTGAAATGAAAGTAAGGAGCGATATTAAAACTTAAAACGAACAGAAATTACTCCGTATATGAAAGGGGCTTTTCCTCTTCAACGCCCCGCTCTTTACGCTAAAGTTTTTACTGTTTTAAAAAGTAGAGTTAAGAGAAAGAGTCAAACTTTAGCGTAAAGAGTGGGGCGTTTAAGAGGAAAAGCCCCTTTCATATACGGAGTAATTTCTGTTCGTTTTCAGTTTTAATGTCGCTCCTTACATTCATTTAAAAAAACTTGTTTTTTATTTTGTTTAATAATATACAAAGCTATAGTGATGACAGTGTTCGAATATGGTGTTGAAACATGAATGCTCCCAAAACCGGATGAAGATTTACTAGATTTTTTTTTTTTTTTTTGTTCCATGGAAATTGCCTAAATTCTGGGTACTCGGCTGACTGGCCATATTTCAAACAGTAGACTGTAGAAAAAGTTCAGTTCAATACCGTTTTCTAGGGTTATAATGAAAGAAAGGTTGAGAGCTAGAGCACGTTTTGTAGATGAAAAATGACCGATTGTCAAAGGTTGTCCTTTTCCGATAGCCATTTAGGACTAAACAAAAATGAGGTCGTCCGCGGTTGGGATGGATAGATATCATAAAGAAGTATGTGAAAAAAGGGAACTTCCTGGGAGGTGTGCAGAGTGAGGCCTTGAATAGATTGCGATGGAGGAGAAGCGTGCGCATTGGGTGCGCTTGGGTGGATTGGTGCTGAGATGAGTTGTTAGTAGTAGGGGTAGTATTATAACCGACAAAGGATCCCATGAGCACCATTCGTATTAAGAAAGGAAGGTTATAGGTTACAAGCTTGAAAATTTTGCCTTTGGGTTTTATGTCAAAATTGTGTTCTAAGTTAACAGTTTTCCAAACGATAATGTTTTTTTTGTAAATTGTTTTTTCACACAAGCTACTTCGCATTCATTGAGGGGTGTTTTCTGGTGCTTTGGACCTTATGGTTTTGTCTTGCAAACTGGAATTTAAGCTTGTAAAGTAAAGAGTTGGATCTATTGACAAAGCTCTAACAGACTTAAAGATTAAAAATTCAAATGCTAATTGTATGTTAATCTAAAATATTTAATCTAAATCTAAGAGCCTTAACATAAATATTTGAAAAAAAGAGTTTCTTTTTTTTGTTAAATAGCCTTGCAAGCGCAAAAAGATCATAATTCACTATCAATAACTAAATTAAACCCAAAACGAAAAGATATTACCATAAATAACAGATTCAAACACAAAAACGAGCACAAATTAACCCGAGTATGGCTGACACAACCTCCATGCCATCTCAAGACCATTACATAATTTGTATTCTAATAATAATAAAAAATGATGGTAGATTGTCAGTTGAGTAAACATACACTGATATTTAATCCTTAAAATTGTGATTTTTTTTATTTATTAAGGTAAAAAGAGTTAAAACATTTAAAATGTAATTTGTTTTCAGCAAAGTACTAAATTATATTCTGGTCTTGAGAAGACATGGGGGTTGTCAGCCCTAATCATATTAATTTTTGCTTATTATGAGTTTGACTTGGTTATTTATCGTGATTTCCGTTTGTTTACGGCTTGATTTATTTATTGGTGGTGATTTGTGATAGTTTTTCAATTGGAAGATTATTTGAATAGATTTTTGTTTATTTTTGGCTCAAAAGAGCTCTTTACTTTTCTTTGAAAAACTCATTTGTGGAGAAATTTTTTTAATTAATTTCTGTTCATTTTTATTGTATTGTCTTTTTTATGGAAAAATAAATTATATGTGATATCCTTTTGATTTTATTCTATAAAAATCCTTTGTTTGACTTTCAATTTGTATGTTGGGGAAACTTTTCAACAATTTTGAATCTGGACACAAATAGTGAGCTAATGTTTAATGTAATTTTATTCTTCCTCAAGTTGATTTGAAAAAAAAACTTTGACTCTTTAACTTTAACTCTTTTCTTAAGAAATAAAACTCTTTTGACTTATTTAAATCGTAAGAGCAGAAGTAGTAATAGTAGTCTCCCCTAAAGTTCCAACTTAATACCCGAGTCATTCTAGAAATACTGCTAGCGGTGTCTTATTGGCAACCATACACATGATGCCTTTTGATATAGTTTTAAAGCAACATTTAGTTCTAAAGCATAATGGGTCAATTGTGTAATTGAGGGGATTGACATACCTAACATCCTGCTAGTCCTACTAGACTGTCCTACTAGACTGAACAATATAGTTGTCTCAAAACTTTTACGGGATGTATTTGGAAAATGACAGGACTTGGGACAAGGAATGCTTGGCCTCCAATCTCTTTTTACTCTTAAAAAGGGCACTAGAACTTTTAATTTTGAATCAAAATAACTTCTTTAAAAGTTTCAATAATATTTTTAGCTATTATGAAGCAGCGCTAGCATTAATATTGCTTATATACCCCTTTGAAAATCTGTAAGAATATATTTTTTTTTGTTTAATTGAAACTCCCCCTAATTTTTTCCTAAAAGTTTCACTTTAAGAACTTAGCTTCATGAACTGCATTAGTTGTAGTGGTAGTATTAATAGTATACATATAATGCCTTCTGGCTAGTCCATAATCCGTAACAACGCACCCTTAAAGCTCTAAGTTAATAATGCAAGCTGTTATAGCGATATTGCTTTGTCACCTTTTAGAATATCCACATGCTCATAGTTTATTTTGATTTAGTTCAACACCCGCTCAGATATTCCTTAAAAGATTCCCCTTATACTCCTAGCTTGCATAGTAGCAATACTTGTTGTAGCAGCATGCGCATAGCACCTTCAGTTTCTTCAACATCTGATTCAACATGCGCTGGAAGCTTCGACTTAAGACCATCAACCGCCCCTGAAACATTTCTGATATGTCCTATTGACAACCTGTGTAGACATGGAGTGTTTCGGTTTAATTCCATACTGTTTTAATACACTCCAAATTTTTACCATAATACCCTTAATTTTAATTGCAGCAATAATACCAGGAGCAGTAGAATTAACAGTAGTAGCCTTAGCTTTATGGGCAGTAGTAATAGTAGAAGTAGTAATAATGGTAGCAATAGTGTGAGCAAAAGCAGTAGGATTAGAATGTAGGTATTTCCTTTTGGTTAGTTCAACATCCCCCACAACAAGCCCTATTAGTTTCAACTTCACACACCAAACTTTTCCTAAGATATTGCTGTAGATAAACACGGATTGTGGCAGAGGAATGTGGAAATATATACAATTACTTTAGTTTTTCTAAAGTCACAGTCAGTGCAGGAGTGTTGGTTTTATAATGTGAGTTTGTTTCTTATTTATTTTATTGTTTATATTTTTTGTGGTGTTTTAGTTGTCGTGGCATTTTATTTATAATGTCTTTAAAAAAAGTCTTAGATTGTTGGTGTGTAATTTTCTTCTTCTTTTTTTCCGCTGAGAAAGGCTCCCGGACGTGGGGCCGAAATATTCGGAGTATTTTTATTTTTGTTAGCTAAAATGTAGTTTATTTATTTTATTTTGTTCACTGCTTTATAAAAATTAAACCCGTTTTTTCTTCAATTATTTTTTCGTAAGCTGTAGTTGAAGTATTAGTAGTAGTAAAAAATGTATTAGTTAAAATAATATTAGTAGTAACGAGCACATATTGCCTTTTGTTCAGACAATCACTCCCTTGATGTGTTCTTTGAGATTTCCAACTCAATACCCAAATCGATTCTCGAGAGATACTCTTTCGACACATAGTGTCTTTAGGTTTAGTTCAAGTTTCCTTTCAGTATTGCAAATGGAGTAGTGTGGTAGCAGTAGTAGTAGCAGCAGTGGTGATGGCAGCTGTAGTAGTAGTAGTATTACGTAAATATTTCCTTCTTGATCATCTCCCTTATCGTTTCCTGAATGCTCAAAATTAATATACTCAGTCATTCCTGAGCGACGCCCTTTTGACAATCCGCATACGAATAACATGCTTTGATTTAGTTCAGCACTCTACTCAACATTCTCTGAAAGGCTCACCTGAATGTCCCTCGTCTTTTTGGAAAGTAAAGTTCAAAATACAACCCTTTCTCAATAACCCTTACTGCATATAAACAATGAACGAATTGCCCCAAGGATTGTGGGAAGGTTGTCATCCCCAAAGACATAATTACCGGGTTTTTCAACAATTCTGAACAAAATAGCTCTCTTAAAATTTTGATCGGATGTGTTTGGAGAATGATTGGCTTGAGGGGAGAATGGATATCCTCCATTTACTTTTGACTCTTAAAACGTGTACTAGATATTCTGACTTCCAATTAAATAGGACCCGTGCCATCCGAAGTTTATACGACCAAGCGTTCCATAAAAACTTTATGTACCGTTCATTATGTATGGTACATATTACATGTACTTTATGGACATGTAAGTTTATGCACTTCACGTACTTTATGTATAGCTTACAAACCTTTCTCCTGGTCTCTTGGGGATTACGTCCACCCTGGAAACAATGTTCTATGCTCTTTGGACTATTGTGAAGAAACGACTATCTCACAATTTCCATTAGATGCGTTTTGGGAAAAGAGGATGTAAGGGAGGAGGAACTAGTGGCCTTCCATCACTTTTGACTTTTAAAAGGGAACTATATGTTTCAAATTCAGCTTACCCTTCTCCAAAGTTCATACGACCACTCTTTCCAAGAAACTTTATATGCTCTGGGGTAAAACTTAGAATCCTTGCCCCAAAACTCTGGGGGTTGTGTCAACAGAAAACAACCTTTTTGTGTGATCTTTGGACTATTTTTTTGAACCAATAGCTATTTCAAAATCTTTATCAGGTGTGTTTGGAAAAAATACGACGTGTGGGGGGCTGCTGCGTTCGGATCACTTTGACTCTTGGTAAAGGCAATAGAACTTCTGATTTACAGTCCAATGAATCCCTTCAGAGTTCATACAACCCCTGTTTTTATAAAAATCTGTTTGCCCCTAGGTCATAGCTTACATCTCTTGCCCTAAGAAGTGTGGGGGTGTTATCCCTAAAGACATAGCTTGAGGACCTTTCAACTACGCTGAACGAAATGGCTATCTCAAAACATGGAGGGAATTGGATGTGTTGGGAAATAATGGGCGTGGAGGGGGGCTGATTTCTCTCTGGTCACTTCCGACAATTCAAGGGCACTAGCCCTTTTCAATTTCCAATCGAATGAGTACATTTAAGAGTTTCTAAAACAACACCTTCAGTGTGAAGTTCGCTGGTATAAAAAATAAATCATTCAGTATTCATTCAGCTCTCGAGCAGTGAGCATTAATAGAGGATTACGTGTTGGATTATTTCACGACTGCATTGCGTGGATTTTGTATGAAATTATGGCTTCTGATCAATTTTTGCGTTGTCATATACTGAACTTTACTAGTCGATACATGTATGCTGGCGCGAAAACTGATAAATTTTTCAAGAGTAATGTAGAACTTTTTTCCTAAAGAAACTATTCTCAAGGAGAAAATGTTATCATATGAAGTAAGCGGCTGTAGTGATAGATGTGTAAAGTTCCCTTATGATGAGGATAACAGCATGGAAATTGTACAAACATTTTGTAAATTCTTATAAGAGAAAAAGGCACTTCCCAGTTTTTGATTTGGGACCCTTCAGAAGTCCCGGAGGGTACTGCACTAGTTTCGGCATGTATTACCTATACGGTGAATCAAGTATCTAGAAAGATTGAAAAAACCCTAACCGAGTTCAGACAAGGGTCATTATTTTAGGCTATCCTTGATTTGGGTAGAAATACTAATGTAACCCACCTACTATATTTTGTAGTGGTGAAAAATACCTCTATATCCTTGTTGCCTCCTGAAACTCGTAAATTAGCTACTGATTCAGTGTGTAATACGGATCCATCAAGAAATAAGATCGAAGCTCGTCGTCAAAAATCAGAGCTTAAACTTCTTGTAGACAATCTAGAGCGGCTGAGAGAATTGTAGGTCTCCTTAAAACTTCGAACGATATTGTAGCTGTAAAAATCAAAGCTAAACAGTTTTTGTGCATCTTAAAGCAGGGGGTTTCGGGTTTCATGACGGATTACAAACCTTGATTCATATCTGTTTTAAGGCCGAGCGTTGAGGGCTTTCATTACCTGTTAAATTATCCTTCGTTTCTGAGAATGATCTAGGGATTTTCTTTAAATAGCCCCCTAAACTTATATAAGTGATTCTCCACGTCAAAAAAATATCGGTATCTACCCTGCAGATGCTACAATTGCCACAAAGGATATGATCACATGGCAAAAGATTGCAAAGTTCCCCACATATGTGGGCACTGTGTGCAAACTGGACATGGACATTCCAAAGAATCCCCTTGCACTAATAGTCTATATTGTGTATCATGAAAATCTAGAAAACACAGTTCTCTCAGCTCTCCCGAAAACTGCAAGCTAATAGAATCCCAGCCATTTCATAGAAATGGCAACTAGCCACAGTTCTGCATCGGTGTTATTTTGGAACATGAATGGTGGTGTCCTGAATAAGCTTGCCTTGGTTGAAAAAGAAGAAAAATAGTTGAAAAATATGACATGGTTTGCATACAGGAAAACTTTTTACTACTGGATCACAAAAACATACTACAAATATCTCTTGCTAATTCTACTTCGATATACCCTGCTTCTCTTCAAAAACCAAAAGACAGACCTAGCGGAGGGCTAGACAACTGCTTCCTTCCTTCCCATGTTGTCTCATCATTGGTAATTTCAACACAGATTTATCGAATGATCGTTGCCCCTAAGCTCAAATTGTAAAGAAAATGTTGCCTAATATGTTTCATGTGCTCGCGAAAAATTATCAGTTTACCTTCCTATCCGTAGCTAACATAGCTTCAAACATTGATTATGCTCTGTTTTCTAGCAAGCCTGTGCATGTAGTTCCAGTTTTGAACGGTTTTTGTGTAGTGATCACACTCCTATGAACGTGAGTATCCCAGTATCTAGTTTTCAAAAGGCTCCCCTACGTTTTAAATGGTCCGTCAGCACATCTTGGGGTTTTACCATAGTTTGAACATTTCCAGAAAGTTTGAAATAATATTTTGTCTAAAATAAAAGTTCCTTACCCCCTCGTTCAATCTCGTTCTGCAGTTATGGACGATCCTGCCTTCTCTTGCAGATTAATCTTTACCGTGAATAAATCATTCATGTTGTTAGATGTGCTAATTCTACAGCTGTACGTGTTCGCAAGTCTGCGCTGATTGCTCCCTAATCCCTTTGACTCTTAAAAAAGGTACTGTAACTTCCAGCTTCAAATCAAATTAAACCCATCTGAAGTTTATACGTCTGTTCATTCCACAAAAACCTCATGTACCCTCATGGCATAGCTTACAATCCTATCCCCCTAGGTGCTCTGGGGTTTTGTCAACCCTAGAGGCATTATAATATGTTCTTTGGACTAATTTGAACACATTGATATTTCATAGGTTGAGTCAGATATGTTTGGTTTAAAGATGGGTTGTTGGGAAGGGGGATAAATGCCCTCCATCACTTTTGACGCTTGAAAAGAGACTAGAACTTTCAACCGCATAAGCCTCTTCTAAAGTTAAACAACTATCCCTTTCACAAAAACCTTACTAATCCCAAACACCTTGTTGTATGATCTTTGGACTATTTTGAATGAAATGGCTGTTTCAATTTTATTTATGTATTTCCGGAAAACACCACGCATTGGGTCAGGTAAGCTGCCCTATGGTAACATTGACTCTTATAAAGGGCATTGGAAATTC